>NC_061121.1:69263349-69365989 GCF_002878395.1 Capsicum annuum
TAAAATATCACCATGCTTGGTCTCAGCTTCTCCAGTCCTAAGGTGTTGAACAAGAAGAGGGGCATAAAATCGACACTTGACCCTAAATAACTCAGTGCATAGATTTCCACACTACTACCAATTTTAATAGGGTGAGTGAAACTCCAAGGATCTTTGAGTTTTTGTGACATATTTTGCATCACTGTAGAACTACACTCCTCAGTAAGTGCTACTGTCACAACATCCTCCATCTTAACTTTGTTAGTGACCACATCATTCAAGTTCTTAGCTTACTTGGTCATTTTCTACAAAATATCTAAAAGAGGTAAGTTAGTGAACAACTCGCTGAACGTGTCAAAGAACTTCATAAAGCATTCATCCTCCTTTGCCTTTATATGCCTCTGTGGGAAAGGTAGTAGTGGGATCTTCTTTACTTCTTCAACAACTTTTTCTTTTGAGTACTTAGATTTCCTCAAATTTTTAGCAACTTGATCAGATACTAGTAGGGTAATATCTTCTGTATTTACCTCCTTGGTTTGATTTGGAGGTCCTTCATTAAGCTCTTTACCACTCCTCAAAGTGATTGTCATTACTTGTCTAGGATTATCAGTGTCACTTGGTAAACAACCTTGAGGTCTGGTAATTTATGCCTTCGCAAACTGACCAATTGCAAATCCAAGATCCTTGTAGCTTCTTGTTAGATCTTTATATCTCTTGCCAATTGTGATTGAGTAGCCATGATTTGCTTTATCATCTCTTCTACATTGATGTTCTGAGTTGTTTCCTGATTATTTTGAACTTATTACTACTAAAGTTATTGTTGTTGTGCATTCCGTAGAGTATTTAGTGACTGAGTCTACCACTTTTGATTGTGGGAATTACTATAACTTGGCCTCTGAACATTGCCCATATACATCATGGACTCAGGATTTGCAGCACACATATTCATTAAATGCCCACTGTTACTACAAACCTTGCACCAACTTTTAGTCTGTTGAATTGTATTAACTGTGGTTGCAGGCTATGAAACCCCCAACTTCATATTTCTTATTTGATTTTGTAGGGCAGCAAGCTGAGCACATAAGGAAGTAAAATTGTCCTCCTCAAACACACCTACAACTTTCTTCGTAGCACTACTTGAGTCAAAATGTGACTCAGGATTCTCTTATGCAATTCAATTAAAAAATTATAAAGCCCATCATACATCATCTCCAGGGCTTGACCACCACAGCTGAACCTAGAAATTTTTTTGTGTTTTGGTTAAGTGCCTCAATAAAAGTATGAGCTAATACCTCATTGGACTACTGATGGTGTGGACAGCTATGAAAAAGAGCTTCAAAGCACTCCCAAGTGTGATATAAATTTTCATCTGGCTTCTATTTAAAGCACACAATCTCACTACAAAGTCTCGCAGTCTTGCCAGATAGAAAGAATCAGATGAGGAATCTTCGGGCTAAGTCATCCCAGCTAGTGATTGAATTTTCCATCTCAGCATTCAACTATTTCTTTACTTCCACCAAAAGTGAATTTTCTATCCCAGCTAGTTGACACGCCCGTAGGGATAAATATGTCACTGATCTCCAAAAAGTTCTGTAGGTGGACTTGTTGACCTTTATACAAAAGCCCAGTAAACTATCAACTGCTGATCAGAAGCGCACCATATTCTGCTTCAGTTCAAAATTACCTACAGGAGCCAGTTTCTGAAAAGGGGAGGTCATAATTGTCAGAAGTGGGATTGATATTTCTTAAACTATCCTATAGGCTAGTTATTCTTCAGCCACGATAGAAGAATTATCTTGATCTAGTTCAATTTGTAGAACATGAGGGAGAAGGATTGCTTCTCTCCTTCATTGATAGAAGCATTACTCGGGTTCAAGGTTTGGTTAAACCAAATCCCTATCCCTTTCAAGCTTACTAGTCTGTAAAACTATTTTATACAAACACAAAACCAAGACCAAGTATAAAGCACCAAAGAAATCAAAAGAGTATAACAACAAATAAAATGATTGCCAAATTACAAGTCCCCGGTAACAACACAAAAAACTTATTGCACCCAAGCGTACACATAAGTGTATGTGGTCTCACCAAGTAATACAGTGGCCTTAAATAAATCTAAACATCAATCCCTTAGAGACTTGTGTTGACAACTTATCATTTTCTAGTTCAACTATTGAGATAAAGTAACCAAAAGGGTTTTAGAGTTGATAAACTAAAAGTAAAGTAAATGATGCATAAAATAAAGACTTGACACAATCAATGGAGAAAATCCCATGGTTAAGGCACTTCAAAAATTCATACTACACTATTGAACTTCATTCATTAGATTTATTAACTTGGTATTGATTTGTTGGGTTTATCAAATGATCAGGGTCTCTCGACCTCTAATCATATACCTAACTTGGACATTAAAACTACATCATTGAGTGGGGATGTAATAATCCAATAAACTTCTTAAAGTTATCATCCTACTTGTGAAACAAGAAAGGCTTATAGGTACATCCCTATCCTAGATGCTAAGTGAAATTCCTTATTTTATAAAAGAATAAGAACCTTACTCTATTGATCTCCAGGTTCTATCTTCTTATTCTCTCTCCCGAGATCACAAGGTCGATAATACATATATTATAAGGTTGAAAATCCTCAAAATAGTTAAAACAAGTATGAACAAACAATCAAATATTATAATCAATTCAAATAAACTTAGTTAAAAATATAGTAATCATTTTCTTGGCCTTAACCACGGAAAGGAGACGTTTAGCTACTAATTGACATAATTACTATCCAAATATTTGAATACATGATTAAATATATGTATGAGCTAATTAAAATAGAGATAAAACCCTAAAATTCTTGTTGAGAAGCCTCCTCAAGCTCCCCAAAGATGTCAAAAGTGTCCAGGGTAATTACAAAGTGTGCAAAATATTCTATTTATAGAGGGTGAATTTTTGCCGTGTGTGAGATATGATCCCCGTTGTTTTGGATATATCAAAGAGAGATTGGTGTGGGGCATTAAAAATGGCATGGTAAGAGCTCCTCAATGTGGCCAATTTGTGCAGGCTCACTGGAATGTGCCTCTTGATGCCTAATTTCATCTAAGTGTTTCTCCTTTCATTCCTTGCCTTATGGTGTTGTTTCCACTCAATTTACTTCTTTTATAGCATCAATATATCACTATAATGAATTAATTAAGCATCCTACATGATCATATATCAAATATTAGATTTCAAAACAACACAATTTTCATAACGATAAACTAAAAACACGACCTAAGACTAGGCTTGCCCACATTGATCTTTACCTTATTATTTCGACTCTTGACTGGATGCAATTGAACTTTTCACATTGTAAAATTTTTTTTACACTTATAATTACATATTCAAATTATTAGGAACTCATTGAACATATTAGAATCCACCACGATAGACTAAAACAACACCTTGCTCAAGCTAGTAAAACTAGTTTTCTCGGTTGAACTCTAAATGATCCAATTATATACAAACTTACTTGAAAACACCTTTACACACTGTAATTTACTACTTAAACACTTAGATGCTTATTTGTATCAACATAAACACATAAATTACACAAATTGTCCTCAAAATAAGGTTAAATAAGCTTGGAGATAAAAAAAATAAAGTGCGTAAATATGCCCAACATCAATGGTAGTGTCAGGAGCATTATTTCAGAGTATAGTGGATCATGAAAAGATGACATAGTTATTTTTTATAGCTTTTCAGTAGGTTGACAAGAGGGCGCATCATTAGGGCGAGTTTAATATTCACACTCCTTGAGGTAAAGATTTTAGTGGTTATAATAGATGTAATGGTAGACTAGTGTATGAAGCCTTGTAGGGTTCAGATAGTAGGTCTTTTGATTTTATATCTTTGGAAGGTCAGGCATCATTCCAGGGTGGTCATTCTAGCTGAGCCGTACCTTCTCCTATTGAGTTAGGGTATAGAGTTTTCTATGTGTGTGATGAGATTTTTGATTTGTCCAAGGACTATCCCCATCGTATTTCTAGGTATACTACTATATCGAGAATAGGAGGTGACCCTCAAAGAGGTAGGGGTACTACTAGAGGTGCGTGATTCAAAAGGTAGTGGTGCAAGTAGTGGTGGTCATAGGCCTACTCAGTCTTGTAGTGGACAAGGATAGTGCTATGCTATACCAGCCAAACCAAAAGTAGAGGCTTCCAACACTCTTATCATAGAAAGTACCAACATTTACTTTAGATCTATATTATATTATTTGACCCAAGGTTGACTTTCTCTTATTTTTTTGTATATTTTGCTTTACGTTTTAATTAAACTAGTAAGCCTCTTATTGTACCTATCCATGTATTTACCCCTTTAGAAGGCTCTCTAGTGGTGGATCAGGTATACCAATCCTGTGTTATGACCTTCATTGGGCATGATACTTGGGTAATCTGATCTTCCTAGATATAGTAGATTTTGATGTCATCTTGGGTATGGATAGTTAGCTCTTTATCATGTTATTCTAGACTATTATGCTAAGATCATGACTTTGGCTCCACCTGTTATGACAATGATATCTTACAAGGGTACACTTCATTCGAGTCCCAAGAGGGTTGTATCTCTTTTGCATGCTCATTGCTTGGTTGTGTTATATCTTAGGTATTGGCCTTAGAAATTTTTTCTTGAAAACCATTCTCTAGATCCAATACAACTCAATGATATTAGTCGTATGCTAGGGGTACGAGTAGTATGGTCCTATTGTAAGCTGACTAGTGTTAATTAGTAGGATGGTTTTGATCACTGAAATAGTTATGACTTAAGGGTATGAGTCATAAGGCTTTGATATGAGTCATACTAGGGACTTATATTGTGGGCAGTGTTTGATCCTCTAGGTAATTCTATCAGGGATACGGATCATAGGTAAGGATCATTTTCTGAGGTTACGACTTAGTTTGATGAGCTGTATACTTGGCAGTGTTTGATCCAAGGTTAAGGCCTGGGTACGACTGGGTGGAACCAATTATAAGGAATGGTACGACTCATAAGAGTGTCAGTCGTACCCCTATGATGGGTTTTTAAGGGACTTAAGTGGGGGTATTCTAGACATTTTCCTACTTACCCTAATTATGACCTACGACTTCTAATACACTTAGAAGATTATTTACCCTATTATTCTATTTGTTAACATATAAAAAACTATTCTTAAACATTCAACAATTCTCTCAAGAAATTTTGGGGAAAGAGATCTAGGGTTTAAACTTAGGGATTGCTTTGGGACTTGCTTTGGTGATTTTTCTCCATCATCTTTCTTGGTTTAAGGCACGTGTCTCTTTTGTAATTCTTATTTCTAAAAATTCATGGATTTTATGGCTGTTTTCTTGGTTTTAATTTTGCATCGATTATGGTTTCACTAATAAATGGGGGTTTTGGTGTAAATAGTTTGGATATGGCGTTCTATGGTTTAACTGTACTTGTATATGTGTTAATAGTGGCTTTGGGAAATTGGATTGTATGGTAATGGTTTAATGGTCTTTGGAATTGGTTTTGGTTATATTATACCCCCAAGGTGTTTGATAAAATCCTTATAATGATATGTTCATTGCATTTTCATTAAATGGGACTCTTGCTTATGTTCAGCTTATGTATGAAACTATAAATGGTTTAAATGGTTTACAAGGATTAAAGGCTTATTGGTTTTTCTTGTGGATTACATAAAAGTCTCCCAAGAAGTTAATATGGTACACAAATAGGGCACTACGAGTCCCCTTAACCTAAATAGTTTGGCTATAGATAAATCTTGCAAGTATTGTTGGTATGATGATACCACTAATAAATGGCCTTGGTTAATAAATAGAAATTGGATTTGTTTGGATATGGTTTAGTTTGGGAATTAAAGGCAGGATGTGTAACTGAATCGTGGAAGGTGGAGGTTCTAGGGAAACCAAACTAGAAACTAATATTTATTGATAAAAGGGGTCATTGATGGCCACATGCGAGTGTCACGTTTTATATTGGAGGTATGTACTAGTCTTCCCAATGGATATCTCCTGTCCATAAAGCTACATGCACTGGAACTCTTTCAACAGAGGGAGCTAAACCTATACGACCCATAGGTGTCGTTAAATGATAGGGTTACACAACCCATGTAAAGGTTTTAAATGTATGTTAAATACGAATTCCCTTTCCCGGCACTTATATATATATCTGTATGGTTTTATTCATAATGGATGCTCTTACTTGGTTATTTAAATGGCATTACTTTATCATTATTTTGATATGTATGCAAGCGATCATTCGCTAACTCATCTACTGGCGGCTGTATACCCATGCTATGTAGGAACTAGCCGTTTGAATCCTTCTACATTGTGATTAACTCAGGTACATTATTTGGATTAAAGTGGTAAGATTCTATCATTTTTGAAGGCTCTATTTTATGATATGGATACTATTAGACATTTTGTTTTCACTTTGGATATTGGTTTTGCCCATGGTTAGGGGCATGTCCCAATTGAATAATTTTATTCTTTTGGATTAAGGATTTGTGGTACTTCTGGGGGTTGGTATGGGCAGGATCAGTTTTGTGTCAGCCTTAGCATTGACATTGGTGTTGGGGAAAAAATTATTTGACAATATTTTTGGTTGTTCCATCATATTACATTTTGGGATTGATTGTCATATTATGTTTTGATATACTCATTGTTTTGGTATAGTATAGATGGTTGGGTTTGGTACGGTTAGACTCAGTTGGGCCGGTCATCGTTGTGATCCTAACCTAGAGTCTTGATGTGAACAATAATGTTGTCCATGATGTCTAGGCCCTGGTTTGAGTCGCAACAAATTGGTATTAGAGCTTTAGATTCATGGTAAACTAAGAAGTCCACAAAGTGGTGTCGAGTAAAGTCTCTTTCAAAGTTGTGTACCATGCCACACACATAAGAGAAAAACTACAAGACATTTAGGAATGTTTCACTTTCTTAAAATTCTCAGTCCTAGAATCCTCTCTAATCCTTGGTTATTTGTCTTTTAGATCATGCCTCCTAGATCTAGAATTCAAAGGAATCATTCTACCTTATCTAGGGATAATGCTGAAGGGGTACCTCCTACGTCTAGATTACAACTTCAATCTCATGGTCCTATTCCTGATTGTGCTGGGGTTTCTCTTATTCCTCTTACTACTCCTCAGGTCCCTTAGGGTAACATAATGAATATAGAGTTTTGTTAGTCTATCCATGTTATTAGTCAGATGGTAGCTGCTCGGGATGAGCGGGGTGCATCTAGTGCTTTGTCTATTAAGGCTACAAGGGTTGTTCAATTTATGAAGATGGGTCCTCCTATATTTTTTGAGATTAAAGGGAGAGGAAAACTCACAGGGCTTCTTGGATGAACTAGAGAAAATATTTTGGGTTGTGCAGGCTTTTTATATGGAGGGAGTAAGCTTTGTAGCTTATCAGCTCAAAGATATTTCTTATTAGTGGTATGATGAGTGGCACAGAGATAAAGGTGATATGGAAGAGGAAGAGTTGTGGGAGGCCTCTTTTAATGCCTTCATAGATTATTTCTTTTCTCAAAAGTTGAGGGAAGATAAGATGGAGAAGTATGAGAACCTCGAGCAAGGGAGGATATCTGTAAAGAAATATTCCTTGAAGTTTCATCAGTTTTCAAGGTATGCTCCTGATTTTGTGGTGGATATGAGGTCGAGAATAAGGAAGTTCTCTTTTGGGTTAAAGAGAGATCTAATTTCTTAGAGCAAGATTGCTTTATTTATTAGGGATATGGACATCTTTGGGTTGACTATTCATATGCAGCAGGTTGAGGATGAGAAGAGAAAGTAGGCAGAATTTGGTGATAGGTAGGGAAAGCGGGATAGATTTTTTGATCAAGGAGAAATGCAATCTCATGGTGGTAGAGATGCTGGTAAGTGGAAGAAAAAGAAGTGGGGGATTTCTAGTTCCTTCTCTGCTTCCAGTGCTCCTTACCCACAGTAGACGGGCGATAGACATCACTAAGGTGGTGATAATCTCAGGCTCAGGTTGTCTAATCTCAGGCTAGTTGAGGTTAGTCTTTTACTTCATGCCCTTCTTCTTGGTTTTGTGTTCGTCATCATAAGAGATTTTATGAGGAAGGTATAGATAAGTGCTTTAGGTACAGTCAAGTAGGACATTAACTCAAGGATTGTCTGGCTAATGAGGTTGCTACATGGGTGACTAAGATTTTGGTAGCTTCATCTTCTGCTCCTACACTTGGTGGTGTGGCATCTGCTTCTGTTACTGCTCTTGGTTCTAGTGTTAGTCAGAACAGGTTGTATGATTTGGCGTCCCTGTAGGAATTTGAGGCATCACCCGATGTTGTTAATGGTACGTTACAACTCTTCTCCCGTGACATATTATTTGCTTGATTTAGGCTCCACTCTTTCTTATATGACTCCTTATATAGTTGTGTCTTTTATTTTGTTCTAGAAATTATTTCAGATCTTTTTCCTATTTCTACCCCGATAGGAGACTAAGTCATTGCAGAATGGGTCTATAGGGGGTGTGGTATCTGTTGGCGACAGGATGACCATGGTAGTCTGATTTAGTTTGAAATAATGGATTTTGATGTAATTTTGGGTATGGATTGGTTGTATTCTTATTATGAATCTTTAGAATATTGGACTCATAAGGTCATCTTTAGGTCCCTCGACGATCCGAAAATAGAATAGGAGGGTTGTTCTTTATCTCCTAGGGAAAGATTTATTTCTTATCTTAGAGCTTGAAGGTTAATCTCTTAGGGGTGTCTTTATCACTTGGTTCAAAAGATTCCGACTCAACAGGTCCTTTTTTGCAGTCAGATCTAGTAGTTAATGCATTTCTAGAGGTCTTTCCAAGTGATCTTTCTGGTGTTCCTCCAGATAGAGAAATAGAATTTGGTATTGATTTACTTCTAGACACTCATCCAGTATCTATTCCTCTATATAGAATAGCTCTGACTGAGTTAAGGGAACTCAAGGACCAAATTAAGGATCTTCTGAATAAGGGTTTTGTTCATCCTTGTGTTTTTCCATGGGGTGCACCAGTGTTGTTCGCGCGCAAGAAAGATGGTTCCCTTTAGATATGTATTGACTATAGGAAGTTAAATAATGTAACGATCAAGAACAAGTATCTTTTCCTAAGAATAGATGATCTGGTTGATAAGTTGAAGGGTGCCAAATTCTTTTCCTAGATAGATCTTTGGTATGGGTACCATCAACTTAAGATTAGGGAGGTGGATGTCCCTAACATAGTTTTTCGTACTCGATATAGGTATTTTAAATTCTTGGTGATGTTATTTGGATTGACAAATGCTCCAGCGGCATTTATGGATTTGATGAATAGGGTGTTTAGGCAGTATTTGGATCTCTTTGTCACTATGTTTATTAATGACATTCTAGTGTATTCAAGGAGTAAGGTGGATCATTCTAATCATCTCTGTGTGGTGTTGCAGACCTTAAAGGAATAACAGTTGTTTGCCAAGTTTTCTAAGTGTATGTTTTGGTTGAATGCTGTGAGTTTACTGGGTCACATTATTTATAGTGAGGGAATAATGGTTGATCCTCAAAAGTTTATTATGGTGAAAGGGTGGCCTAGGCCCATCACTCCATCTGATATTCAGAGCTTTTTATGTTTAGTCGGGTATTATATGTGATTTGTGGAAAACTTATCATCGATAGTTTCTCCTTTGACTAAGTTAACTCAAAAGAAGGTTAAGTTTTCTTGGTGGAATGCTTATGAGGGGAGTTTTGAGAAATTAAAGGTTAGGTTAACGTCGACTCTGATTTTGACTTTACCGAAAGGCAATGATGGATTTGTGGTTTACTGTGATGCATCTCGGGTAGGGGTTGGTTGCATTTTGATGCAGCATGGGAAGGTAATTACCTATGCTTCTAGGCAGTTGAAGATGTATGAGAGGAATTACCCTACTCATGATTTGGAGCAATTGGTGGTTATGTTTGCTTTGAAAATATGGAGGCATTACCTATATGGTGTTCACGTAGATATCTTTTCTTATCATAAGAGTCTTCCGTATATATTCACGCAGAAGGATCTTAATCTTAAGGAATGGAGATTTCTTGAGCTTTTCAAGGACTATGAATAAGTCTTCACTAGCACCCAGGTAAGGCTAACATGGTTGCTGATGCTCTTAGCAGGTTGTTTATGGAAAGTTTGGCTCATGTAAAGGAAGGAAAGCCGGAATTGGTGAAGGATATCGACCATTTAATCTTAAAATTCGTCTATTAGATTCCAAAGATGATGGTGTGATGGTGCAAAAAGTGGTTCAATCATCTCTTGGTTCAGAGATTCAGGAGAAGCAAGTGTTGGATCCGGTCTTGATGAAAAGTAAGAGTGATGCTGGTGGGAAAAAGGTGGCAGTGTTCGAGATTAGTGATGATGGTTCTTTGCAACACCAAGTGAGGTTGTGTGTTCCAAAAGTCGATGGGTTGCAATAAAGGATTTTGGGTGAGGGGCATGAGTCACGCTATGTTATTCATCCTGGTTTGACAAAGATGTATCATGATCTTAAGGAAATCTATTGGTGGAATAGTATGAAGAGGAATGTGGTTGACTTCATGGCCAAGTACATGGTGTGTCAACAGGTTAAAGTTGAGCACATGAGGCCTGGTGGGTTGCATCAAGAAAGAGGGTTGACTACATAGAAGTGGGAGATGATCAATATGAATTTTGTTATTGGTCTTTCTCGGTCTCAAAATTATTTTGATCTGATTTGGGTCATCATGGATAGGATGACCAAGTCTGGGAACATTTTTCCAGTAAAGACTACCTTTCGATGGAGGATTATGCAAAATTTTATCTTCAAGAGACTGTGAAGTTGGATGGGGTGCCTATTTGATTATTTCTGATTTGGACTAAGGTTAGTCTGAGTACTATTTTCCATCCACAGTCAGATGGAAAGGTGGAGAGAACTATTCAAACATTGGAGTATATACTTTGGGCATGTTTGATTGATTATGGTGGCAGTTGGGTTAAGCATCTACTTTTCGTGGAGTTTATTTACAACAATAGCTATCATTCTTGTATTTTAAAGGATTCTTTAGAGGCATTGTATAGTAGGAGGTATAGATCAGCTATTAGATGGTTTGATCTTAGTGATGCGGATATGTTTGGTCCTAATTTTGACTTTCAAGCTATGGAGAAGGTGAAGGTGATTTAGGATAGGCTTAAAACTGCTCAGAGTTGTCAAAATTCCTACGTGGAGTTAGGCATAGATACTTGGAGTTTGAAGTTGGGGACAAGGTGTTTCTAAAGATGTCTCCCATGAAGAGATTAATGTAGTTAGGCAAAAAGGGGAAGCTCAGTCCTCATTTTATTAGTCCTTATAGGATTTTGCGGCTAATGGGCAATGTTGCTTATGAGTTAGAGTTTCCTGCAAATTTGGGTTTGGTTCATCTAATCTTTCATATTTCCATGTTGAGAAAGTGTGTTGGCGATCTTTCCTTGGTTATTTATTTGGAAGAGTTGGATATTATGGATTCTCTGTCTTATGAAGAAGCCCTACTTGAGATATTAGAAAGGCAAGTCCATCAACTATGGACCAAGAATGTGGCTTCGGTTATGGTTCTGTGGTGGAACCATACGGTGGAAGATGCTACATGGGAAGTGGAAGAGGACATGAATTACAAGTATCAACATTTATTTTCTACTCCTGGTATCATGCAGAAGATATGTGTTCTTGAATACATCTTTATTTTCAGAGTTTGTTAAAGGAAAGATTAATATCTTTGCCTCTTTGTTTTAAAACTATGTTAAAGGGATGTTTGATAATGCAAATGACTCTGTGAGTGGTTATCCCTACCTTTTCTATCATTCTGGGATAAATGTTACTAGTGGAAGAGAATGTTATATGTTGGGTTTTAGCCTTAGAAATTTTTCCTTGAAAACTATTCTCTGGACCTAATACGATAGTAAAGACTACCTTTTTGATTGAGGATTATATAAAATTATATCTTTAAGAGATTGTGAAGTTGCATGGGGTGCCTATTTTGATTATTTCTGATCTGGACTAAGGTTAGTCTGAGTAATATTTTCCATCTGTAGTCATATGGAAAAGTGGAGAGAACTATTCAAACATCGGAGGATATGTTTCGGGCATGTGTGATTGATTATGGTGGCAGTTGGGTTAAGCATCTACCTTTGGTGGAGTTTGCTTACAACAATAGCTATCATTCTAGTATTTGAATGGCTTCTTTCAAGGCGTTGCATGGTAGGAGGTATAGATCTCCTATTAGATGATTTGGTATTAGTGAGGCGGATATGTTTGGTCCCAATTTGGTCTATCAAGCTATGGAGAAGGTGAAGGAGATTCAGGATAGACTTAAGACTGCTCAGAGTCCCCAAAAGTCCTATGTTGATGTTAGGTGTTGAGACTTGGAGTTTAATATTGGGGACATGGTATTCCTAAATATGTCTCCTATGAAGGAATTAGTGTAGTTTGGCAACAAGGGGAAGCTCTGTCCTTAGGTTATTGATCGTATAGGATTTTGCTGATAATGGGCAATGTTGCTTATGAGTTAGAGTTCCCTACAAAATTTGGATTTGGTTCATCCAATCTTTCATATTTCCATGTTGAGGAAGTGTGTTGGTGATCCTTCTTTGGTTATTTCTTTGGAAAATTTAGATATCATGGATTCTCTGTCTTATGAAGAGTCCCTGGTTGATCTATTGGATAGGCAAGTTCATCGACTGTGGACCAAGGATGTGGCTATGGTTAAGGTTCTGTGGCAGAACCATACGGTGGAAGAAGCTACATGGGAAGCGGAAGAGGACACGAATTCCAAGTATCCGCATTTATTTTCTGCTCCTGGTATCGTGCAGAAGGTATGTGTTCTTGAACACATCTTTATTTTCAGAGTTTGTTAAAGGAAAGAATAATATATTTGCCTCTTTGTTTTCAAACTATGTTAAAGGGATGTTTGATAATGCAAATTACTTTGTGTGTGGTGACCCCTACCATTTTCGTCATTCGAGGATGAATGTTCCTATTGGGGGAAAATGTTATATGCTGGGTTTTGGCCTTAGAAATTTTTCCTTGAAAACTGTTCTCTAGACCTAATACGACTTATAGATATGAGCTGTATGTTGGGGGTATGAGTGGTATGGTCCTATCATAAGCTAACCAGTGTTAGTGGGATGGTTCAATGGAATCGTCACAACTTAATGGTATGAGTCATATTTCTTTGATACAAGTCATATCAGGGAATCTTATGCTAGGCAGTGTTTGATCCTCTTTGTAATTCATTCTGCCAGGGATACGAATCATAGGTACGGATCATATGCTAAGGTTACGACTTGGTTGGATGATTCATAAAATGGACAGTGTCTGATCCAAGGTTAAGGCCTGGGTACAACTGGTGGGAGCCAATCGTAAGGAAGGGTACGACTCGTAAGAGGGTCAGTCGTATCCCTATGATCAGTTTTTAAGGGACTTAAGTAAGGGTATTCTAGACATTTTCCTACTTACCCTAATTATGACCAATGACTTCTAATACACTTAGGAGGTTAGTTACCCTATTATTCAATTCATTAACACATAGAAAACTATTTCTAAATATTCAACAATTCTCTCTAGAGCTTTTGGGGCAAGAGAGCTAGGATTTCGACTTGGAGATTGCTTTGGGACTTGCTTTGGTGATTTTCTTCCATCATCCTTATCGGTTTAAGGCATGTGTCTCTTCCTTATTTCTTATTTCTATAAGGTAATGGATTTTATTGTTGTTTTCATAGTTTTAATATTGCATCGGTTATGGTTTTACACTAATAATTAGGGGTTTTGGTGTAAATGGTTTAGTTATGGTTTCCTATGCTTTAACTGTGTTTTATATGCACTAATGGTGGTTTTGGGAAATTGGATTTTATGGTAATGGTTTAATGGTATTTGGAATTTGTTTTGGTTATATTATACCCCCAATGTGTTTGATAAAATGCTTATAAAGATATGTGCATTGCATTGACTTCTTTAAATGGGACTCTTGCTTGTTTTCAGCTTATGCATGAAACTATAAATGGTTTAAATGGCTTAAAAAGGTTAAAGGCTTATTAGTTTTGCTTGTGAAGTACATGGAAGTCTCCCAAGAGGTTAATATGGTAAACAGATAGGGCATTTAAGAGTCCCCTTAACCTAAATGGTTTGGCCATTGATAAATCTTGCAAGTATGGTTGGTATGACTATAAGGGGATATGTAACTGAGCTGTGAAAGGTGGAGAGGTTCTAGGGGAACTAAAACTGGAAACTCATATTTGTCGATATAAGGGGTCCTTGATGGCCACGTGCGAGTGCCACATTTTATATTGGTGGGATGTACTAGTAATCCCTTGGGATATCTCCTGGTCGTATGGCTACACGCACTGGGACTCTTTCAGTGGGGAGGAGCTGAACCTATACGGCCCATGGGTATGGTTAAACAGCAAAGTTACACAGCCCAGGTAAAGGTTTTAAATGGATGTTAATCATGGATTCCCTTTGCCGGCACTTATATATATGTATGGTTGTATGCATAATGGATGGTTTTACTTGGTTGTTTAAATTGCATTACTTTATCCTTATCTTGAGATACATGCTAGTGGTCATTCTCTAACCCATATACTATCGGCTATATACCTATGCTATGAAGGAATCAGACATTCTACTCCTCATACATAGTGATTGACTCGGGGACAACATTTCAATTGAAGTGGTGAGTTCCATCTTTCCAGAAGTCTCTATTTCATGATATGGATACTCTTAGAGTTTTTCTTTTTCACTTTGGATATTGGTTTTGTCCATGGTTCGGGGCATTTCCTAATCGAATAATTGTATTCTTTTAGATAGAGGCTTTGTGGTACTTCTAGGGGCTGGTATGGGAGGGATCGATATTGGTGTCGTCCTTAGCATTGGCATTGGTGTTGGGGCTAACATCATTGGATGATATTGTTGGTTGTTCCATCATATTACATTTTGGGATTGATTGTCGTGTTTTTTTCGATATTCTTATTGGTTTGGCCTGGTATTGATGGTTGGATTTGGTACAGTTAGACTTGGTTGGGTCGGTCATAGTCGTGATCCTATCCAAGAGTCTTGATGTGAACAATAATGCTATCTTGTTATATGTTTGGAATTCAGTCCATCTAAAGCTATATAAGGCGATTGGGTTAGGTTAAGGGGTGGTCCCCATTCTATGTTGGACTTGCGATGCCCATTACGTTTAGGCACTAGTTCGGGTCATGAAAGATTGAGAGGGGATTCATGTTACTAGTGTTGCTTCACCGCTTTCTTTTGATTCAGTATGTATTGTTCATGAGTTCATGCATGTTTTTCCCATAAATTTACCTAGTATACATCTATATCATGATATTGACTTCACTATGGATTTTTTTAACTTCGAGTTGTACGTAGATTGTTCTTAAATAGTGACACCAAGTTTGGGAATAGTTTATGGTATCATTTGTTATGCATGTTTCTATTATTATTGTATATGTATGGTTCGATTTTGTTCTAGAAGTCTTGCCTTGGGATTTCAGCATTGTTTTCTCCTTTCATATTAGTTTGGTGATTGACTTACTTGTCAAGGCTTTGCTGCAACAAGTGATTGGCTTACTTGTCAAGGCGTTGCTGCAACAAGTGCCATCATGACCCTTAGTTTTTGGATCGTGACAGCAAACCACTCAAGAAGTCCATGGTGATCCGCTCCCACTTCCACTCGGAAATGGGCAATCTCTGAATCATGGCCAATCTCTGAATCAAGCCACAAGGTCTCTGATGCTCGACCTTCACTTGTTGACAACATAGGCAATGAGATATAGAGTCTGCCATATCTCTCTTAATGCCACTTCATTAATAATGTTGCCTCACATCTCCATGCATCTTATTTGTACCAAGGTAATAGAATATCTGGAACTATGAGCCCACTCAATATTAACTTAATCAAGTCACCAACCTTTAAAACACAAATAAGGCCAACAAATCTTAGAATTCCCTCAGAATCTATGGTATCCCACTTAGACTAACTACTCAACAATTGATTGCGGATGATGCAAAGTCTCATATCCTCAAACTGACGACTCTAAATCTGCTCAAATATGGTATACCTCTCCTCACACTCATAAGAATCCTCCTGGGAACTGAAACATAAAGTCGCACCATCAAGTTGGCTAAGGACTAGGCATCTCACGCCAATGGCCTTTAAGAAACTGAGATAGAAGCCAAGCTACTCATACTCGCTGTCTTTTGGCTTATGTCGTCTGTTACCATGTTCGCCTTTCCCTAATGATATAAAATAGAGATGTCATAATATTTAAGAAACTCCATCTATCTACACTGCCTAGAATTAAGATCTCTCTTGGTCATAAGGTGCTGAAGACTATGATGATCCATGTAGATCTCATAATGCACACCATAAAGATAATGTCTCTAAATCTTAAGTGCAAAAAGTACCATTGCCAACTCCAATTCATGATTAGGGTAGTTGTGCTTGTGCACCTTCAGCTGCCTCAATTCATAAGTAATAACTTGACCTTGTGGCATCAAATCATAACCCAAACCAATACTGGAAGCATCACAATAGATGGTAAGTCCCTCACCCACAATAGGAAGAGCAAAATATAAGAGCTGAAGTGAGAAATCCCTTGAGCTTTGAAAAGATCAACTAACACTTCCCAAACCGTTAGAAAGAAACCTTTTTCTGAGTCAATATAGTCACTGGCGCCGCAATAGTATAAAAACCCTCAATGAACCATCTACAATAATCAGCCAAACTAGTGAAGCTGCGAATCTCTGACAGAGATATAGGCCTAATCCAGTTACAAATAGTATCAATCTTCGCCAGGTCTACCATAATCCCATCCTTAGACAACACATGTCCAAAGAATCTCACCGTATCTAGCCAGAACTAACATATAGATAATATGGCAAAAAGCTTTTGATCTCTGAAATTATAGAGCACAACCCCTTAAGTGTTGTATATGCTCCTCTCTATTCCTCAAATACACAAGGACATTATTGATGAAAATAATTACGAAGAAATCCAAATAAGTACTGAACACGGTTCATAAAATCCATGAATGTTGTAGGGCATTGGTCAATCCAAGAGACATCACCAAGAACTCACAATGGTCTTTATGAGTCCTAAAGGCTATCTTAAGGATATCCTCAAGTCGAATCATCAATTAATGGTAACCAAACATCAAGTAAATCTCAGAGAACGTGGCTGCTACCTAAAGCTAGTCTAACAAGTCATCACTAGAAGGCATGGGATACGTATTCTTCACAGTCACTTATTAAGCTGCATGTAGTCAATAAACATATGCAAGTAACCATCCTTCTTCTTCACAAACAAGATAGGAGAACTCCAAGGATAAACACTCAGTCTAACGAAAGCCTTATCTAGAAGATCCTGAAGTTAAGAGTTTAGATCCATAAGCTAAACAGAATCCACACAGTAAGGCTCCATAGAAATTGGTGGGGTACCCGACTTAACATCAATAATAAATCAATATCATGCTGAAGAGGAAGATAAGATATATCGGTAAGAAAAACATCAGGAAACTCACAAACTATAGAAACAGAGTCAAGCGACAGACTCTCCACATTAATATTATAAATATAAGCGAGATATGACTCACAACCCCTCAAAATAAATCTCCCTTTGGCTCACAACTAATAGATCCCTGCACAAAACTAGGGGTACATCGGGCATGACTAAGGTAATAGTCTTGGTAAGAGAATCCAAGACCACATGATAGTGGGATAACCAGTCCATACCTTGAATCACATCAAAATCTATAATCTCTAATATAATAAGATCAACATGAGTATCAAACTATAAAACAGTAACAACATATGGTTTATATACCCGATCTATTACTAAAGAATCACCCATGAGAGTAATAATACATAATGACATAGATAAAGAATCCCAATATAACTCTAACCATGAGACATAATAAAAAGATACATAAGTATAAGTAGATCACAGATTACATAAAGCAAAATCCTATTGTTGGCACTCTAAAAGCATGCCTGAAATAACAGTATCTAAAGACTCAACTTTGGGTCTAGTAGGTACGACATACAACTGACTACACCCTCCACCTGGCTGGGATCCTAACTAATCTCCTATCCTACCTGCCTGAGGACATCCATGAACATCCTGGGGACCACCTCGATGGCCATGGATACCACCTCTAGCTGGGGGATATACTGCCCTAATCGGTTGAACACTCTAATATGAAAGAACATTAACTCCATGATTGAGGCACTCTCATGAGAAATGGACAAAGGCCCTACAACCATAACATTTCCCATTATTTTACCAAAAATTAATAGATTTGGCCAACTCAAAATTACCACCACGACTAGAATAACCAGAAGATGAACCCCTCAAAGGATGACCATTACTTTATAAAAGATAATAACTATAACTAAAACGACCTTCATTTGTAATCCAAAGTGTGACATAAATGGTCCTGCTTGATGCATATGGCTGACGTAGAGGGTACCTACCCAAGAACTACTACTTTTGAACCATGGGCCACTACGGCTCCCACTGAAACTACCCTGATATCACAACCTCTTATCGTTGCCACCTTGGGCTTCTAAAATAACCCAAAGTAGGGTCTAGTTGTGTCGGGTATCCTAAGTCCAACCTGGATCAAAGATCACCCCCAATACCACACCAATAACCATCCTACACCCTTTTTGAATAAATTCTAAACATATAAAAAGATATGGCAATATAAATTTAAAGGCACGATCATAATATTAAATCCAAATTCGAAATCCACAACCAATCAACCAACCATTTTTAGTCCCAATGCCAATACCAATATCAAGGCTACACTATTACAAACACAGCCCATGGCCATGGTTATTAGACAAAGATTCTAAGTAGACTTAATAAACATCCAATCGAGACATATCCCCAACCATATCCAAAACCAAAACCAATGAAACAACAAAAATGAAAAGAAGTCCATAGCATAAAGTGGAGAATTTTAGAGTATGGAAGCTCACCACTTTAATCTGACTAAAAGCTATCCCCGAATCCAAGTCACTGAGCAGGAGGGATGGTAGTATGAACGGTTCCTACATCATGTAGGGATACAGTGTTCAAAGAAGATTAACGGGGTAAACGCTAGCATGTAACTCAAGGATAAAGGTAAAATAATGTCATCATTTAAAACCAAACCAAATAACCATATGGAACCATATATATATATTATGTCGGGATAGGGAACAAGGTTTAGTATGCATTTAAAACCATAATCTAGGTTGTGTATCTTTGCTATCCTAAAACCACCCTCGAGCTATATGGGTTCAGCTTCCCCTGCTGAAAGGGCCCAATGCGTGTTAGTTTCTGAATGAAGTAAAGAACCTGAGATAACTAGTATATCTCAAAAATATAAAGTGTGACATCATGCACATGATCACCAAGACCACCCTCATATCGGCAAATGTGAGTTTTAAGTGTCGGTCCCCTCAGACCCCCAACTTCTGAAAATTTGCTACTCAACCCCCTTTAGGCCCATATTAAATTATTCACATTTCCAATAATTTACCAAGGAGTCTTTTATCTAGGCATTAATCATTGGTATCGTCATACAAAAATTAGAGCTTGCAAGTCTATTACCTTATATCATATAAACTATTAAACCAAATTAGACTCCACCATTTTCGATTAAACCAAAACAATTTATAATAAACCATGACCACCAAAGACTTTACAAAATCATATGAAATCAACCAAAACCAATTGATATTTCTTTAACCATTTATACAATGCAAGGATTCTAAAAGTAATCAAATTATGTGACAAAATCATTCTCATTAAAAATTTCACAAACAGGTTAAGGGCATGCCATTACCAAAACCAAAATCATCAAATATGGGGCTGAACTATAAACCTTAATTAAATCACAATTCCCATGCACCCACATGTGGAAAACCATAATTAGAAAAAGAAAAATAATAATAAACCATGAGAAACATTAATAAACCTTGAACATCTAAAACCTCCAATATTTATTTCAAAACCATAACAATACCATACAAACCATACACTAAAACACATGCCTTTAGTAAACCAACAATGAGGGGAGAATCACATGCCTTAGACACCAAGTACACTTATAAACCAAATAAACTTGATTTGAATTTGAAAAATAAAACTACTTCACTATTCACCAATCCATTGAAGAGCCACTGTCTTAGAGTTGAAGGTCGTCCCTTCTTATTTGCGATATGTATTTTTGGGGTCCAGTAACACTTTGTCGATAATTATAACAGTCGATTTGATTGATACAAAAATAGAACCTTTTCTATCGGTATTATAGAGGTTCAAAAGGGCCATTGGTTGGTCCATTATAGATATTATGGGTATCCCTCCTGGGTTGTGTACTCATAAAATTTAACTTGAACACGAATGTATTCCAAGTATAGAACATCAACATTGACTTAATCCTCCTATACAGGAGGTGGTGAAGTAAGAGATAATCAAGGGGTTAGATGCTGTTGTAGTGTATCTCATTGCTGATAGCAAGTAGGTCAGTTTTGTACAATATGTTCCAAAGAAAGGTAGGTTTAATGTTATGCCTAATGATAAGAATGAGCTAATGCCAATGAGGCCAATCACAGGATGTAGAGTATGTATAGATTACAAAAAATTAAATGCATGGACTCATAAGGACCATTTTCCCATTCCCTTCATGGACTAAGTACTGGATAGACTTGCGGACAAAGGATGGTACTATTTTCTTGATGGGTACTCAGACTACAATCAAATCACTACTGTGCCTGAGGACCAAGAGAATATGACTTTTACATGTCCTTATGAGACCTTTGCATTCAGCCATATGCCATTTGGGTTATGTACCACTCCATCCATATTTCAGGGATGTATGATGTCAATCTTCTCTGGCCTGGTAGAAGACGCCATCGAAGTGTTTATGGATGATTTTTCAGTCATAGGTAATTGGTTTGATGACTGCCTAGTTCACTTGGCAAATTCTCTTAGAAGATGTGAGGAATGAAACTTGGTACTTAATTAAGAGAAGTTCCATTTAATGGTAAAAGAAGGTATTGTTATTAAGCATAAGATCTCCAAAAAAGGCATAGAGGCTGACAGAGCCAACATAGAGGTGATTGAAAAATTACCTCCACCAATTTCTATGAAGGGGATTCGGAGCTTTTCATGGCATGTAGGATTTTATAGGCATTTTATCTAGGATTTCTTGAAGATTTCTAATCCTCTTTGCAAGCTTCTTAAGAAGAAGGTGAAATTTGTTTCTGATAATGCATGTATGAAGTATTTTGAAAGCCTAAAAGAGAAGTTGGTGTTGGCTTCAATCATTATATCTCCTGATTGATCCTTGACATTTAAAGTTATGTGTGATTCAAGTGGAGTGGCCTTAGGTCTTGTCCTATGCCAAAGAAATAAAAAGACTCTTCATCGCATCTACTATTCCAGCACAACATTGAACCCTGATTAAATGAACTATACAGTGACTAAATAAGAGTTGTTGGTAGTGGTTTTTGCCTTTGAGAAGTTTAGGTCTTACTTGATTAGGAAAAAGTTAGTTGTGCACACTGACAATGTAACATTGCGGTACTTGATGGAGAAAAAGAATTCAAAGCCTAGACTAATTAGGTGGGTCTTATTGCTGCAAGAATTTGATTTTGAAGTCAAGGACAAAAAAGGCACTGAAAACCAAGTTGCAGATCATTTGTCTAGACTTGAGGAGGAATTTCTGCAGAAAGTGAAAGATAGGCTCGATATTAATGAAAATTTTCCAAATGAATAGTTATTGACAACTTTTCATGATCTATTTCCATGGTTAGTAGATTATGCAAATTATTTAGCCAGTGATCTAGTCCCAGAAGATCTTTCCTTCCAATAAAGAAATAAGTTTATGCATGTGGTAATGAAAGTTTTCTAGAAAGAGCCTTATTTATTAAAAATTTATGAGGATGGAATTATTCATAGATGTATACCTGAGGTGGAGATGATGAGCATATTTAAAGCTTGTCATTCCTCACCAGTTGGGGGTCATCATGGAGGAACCCGTACAACCCACAAAATCTTGTAATGTAGGTATTATTGGCCAATAATCTACAAAGATGCTCATGATTTTGCTTTATCTTTTGATCAATGTCAACGCCGAGGTAATATCTCTAGATGCCATGAACTTTCTATGACTCCTATTTTAGAATTAGAACTATTTTATGTATGGGGTATAGACTTCATGGGTCCCTTTGTGAGCTCGTTTGACATAAAGTACATACTTATGTTGTGGAATATGTTTCTAAATGGGTGGAAGTAGTTGTGCTCCCCAACAATAAAGCACGTTGTGTCACTGCATTCTTGAAAAAACATTTCTTTTCTCAATTTGGCATGCCACATTTTATCATTAGTGATGATGGGTCATATTTTTGTAATTGTCTATTAAAGAGTCTGCTTGAGAAGAATGGAGTACAACACAAGGTGGCAACACCTTATCATTCGCAGACTAGTGGACAGGTTGAGGTGTTCAATAGAGAAATTAAGTACATCTTTGCAAAGACTATAAATGTCAATAGGACTGATTGGTCACGTAAGCTAGATGATGCATTATGGTCCTAATGAACAACTTTCAAGACCCCCATTGGTGCTTCTCCTTATCAGTTGGAGTATGGCAAGGCATGTCACTTGCCTGTTGAACTTGAACATAAAGCACTATTGTTTTTGAAAAAGCAGAATTTTGAGTAGAAAGATACAACAAAGGCAAGGATAAACAACATGAATGAGTTGGTTGAATTCCAACTTTGAGCGTATGAAAGTTCTGCTCTTCGTAAATAAAAGACGAAGTTGTATCACGATCGCAAGATGGAGAAAAGGATTTTTGAAAAAGGTGACTAGGTATTACTCTACAAATCAACGATTCACTTCTTTCTAGGTAAGTTAAAGTCTAGATGGTATGGTACTTTTACTGTGTTAAGAGTGTGCCCATATGGTGCTTTAAATTGAAGAGGGGATCCATGGAACCCCACGCTCTATCTTTGCCATGCCTCAAGCTCAAGTTTACAGTACTCAGACTTCCCATCAACCTGTGACTCAACGAAAAACAAAAAAACTACGTGAACTAAAAACTAAAAACTGCAAATAAAACCTACTTACCTTGGGTTGCCTCCCAAGAAGCGCCTAATTTAGTGTCGCAGCACGACCCAATCAATTTTTTCCTCCACCTTAAGGATATGAATTTCACCTCCACCATCGCATCCATCTTTGTGTGTCGATCATATGGAGGTGGTATAGAGATTAATGAACCGAGTAATGGATGATGCATGATAAACCACTCGGCCTTGAGGTGAGATGTATTTTTATATTGCTTATCTAGTGTAAAATAAAAAATATAAGATTCTTTTTCGTCATCTTCATACTCTTTCACAATTTTAAATGATTCCACAAATAAGATATCATCTAAACATAATGTAGAAAAGTTATTGGAGTGAGGCCCAACCAATCCTACTTCATAATTTACACTATCCTCAATACCTTTACTTTTATTCACCTTCTCAATTTCAGTCTCAGATCAAGATGATAAGCGAGTGGCTGTGATTCTTGTGTTTGTTCCACAAGTTCGCTAATGTCCTTCTCATAGTATTCTTCCCTTAGCCACTGTATACATGGTGGCAGTGGTAACTCCTTAAGACATTCAATAATTTGCATTTTCGAGTACTCAGACTTCCTCGAATTATGAACAACTTTCTCTAAAACCCGTTGGATATACTCTTGATCTACAACTTCCCAATGGTTATTCATATCTTCCAACAACTAGGTTTGAGACACTAAAAATTGTTTAAACAACTCTTCCAAATGGCTCGTTTGAGTTGTAGCCTGTATGTTTAGTTGTTGTTGCTGAAACTGTTGTTGGTTGGTCTACGATTGAATTTGGGACTGAGTCAACCCTGTTCGATTGTAGTAGTTTTTATAATTCTGCAATTGATCATAGCACATAAACACAACTGAATCGGGATTTCTAGCACATATATCTTCTAAATGGTCCCTTTGACCACAAGACAAACACCAACTTGCATTTGGACAATAAGCCTCATGATGTGGTTCCCCATAAAGACAACAAGAATTCGCATCAGTCAAAAACCATCTATCCCTGGCTGACATCTCAAGAAGATTGTGAGAAAAAAATTAAAAATAAAGGATAATAAAAAGAAACTAAACAAAAACTATGTACAACTCAATATAGAAAAACTAAAAATAAGATAAATTGCTGAATAACAAGTCCCCGGCAACGGCGCCAAAAATTTGACAGCGCCCAAGTGCACCGTAAGTGTACGTGGTCTTATTAAGTAATATAGAGGCTTCAAGAAAGCCCAAATATTAATCTCTCAGGGACTTGCCTTTGCCGCCTATCTAATTCTAGTTTAACTAATTGAGAAAAAGTAAACAATGAGAGAGTTTGTAATTTTGCAAATTAAAAAAAAAAAAAATAATGCATAAACATAAAATACTTGGGACAATCAGTGGAAGAAAACCCTGGGTTGAGGAATTTCGAACAATCATACAAATCTCTCTTACTATCGCAGTTTAGTTGGTTATCGGATTGTTGATTTTGAAGGTTTATTCTACGATTTTAGTCTCCTTACTCAAATCTTATATCTAGTAAACATTGTACCTACAAGTCCCGCAAAGATACAACAAATATTCTAGATTCATGAAGTTGTCTTCTTGCAAATGAACTAAGCAAGGCTTCTAGGTATATCTCTACCCTAGATGATAATTTAAATCCCTTATTTTATAAAAGAATAAGAACCTTGCTCCCTAATTTCTTCATTCTATCCTGTGATTCTCCTCCCTAATTCACATAAAAATATAGATTTATTCTAATGGTATCTAATGATTAAAATAGTAGGATCAAGAAATTAAGAACAACCCACATGATAATCCAAAACTAAACTATAATAAAGAATATTAAAAAGTATTCATGTTCTTGGCCTCAACCCCGGAAAGAGGGTTTTAGCCTTTAATTGAAATATTCATCATCCAATCCCTTGGAATGATGATACAAACCATAAAAAAACTAAATTAATGAATCACAAAACCTAAAAATAAGTTGTGTCATCCTCTAATGATATTCCAAGTTGATATAGGGTTTCCAAGAGGTCCCAAGATGATCAAAACGGAATTTTAGACGTTATATTTATAATATACAAGTCATAAACCGACTTGTACTTGGTTTCCACGTTATTTTAATTCAGCTGGGAAGAATTATCCCCATTTTTGGCATCAGCGAAACGCAGAGACATACAAATTTACAATTTTCAAAAAATCTATCAAATTCCAGTAGTTGTTTGCGATTTCAACGCATCGCGGGGCCTCCGTAAACTCCAAATTAAGCTACACGCGCTATATTTCTAAAATATTGGGACTCTTATGAATCCAGTGTTGTTTTGAAATCCACCATTGGCCACCTTTAAAGTATAAAATCGCCCAATACTTTTCAGGGGTCTAACTTGCATCCAACTTGCGTCTTGTTCTTTTGCTGAGCATTCCGAGCCTTATTGAGTTGTTTCCACTTGATTTGAAGCTTTTGTATCCTTAATATATCATCATAATCCATGAAACAAGCATCCTAAGTCATTAAAAATATCAATTAAGATCTCAAAACAACACAATATCCTCACCGATGAAGTAGAAACATGAGCTAAGCATAGGCTAAATTCATATTGAGCTTTAACTCATTGTTTTCACTCTTTTCTTGATCCAATTGATCCTTGAACATTATAAATAAGTTGTTTCAAATATAAAGACATACTAACAACCTTAGTATCTCATTAAAATACACTATAAATCAACAAAAATAGACTATAAAAACACCTAGCTCAAGCTAGTCACACTAGTTTTCTCGGTTGAACTCTAAATGGTCGAATTGAATCAAAACTCATGTGGAAACACCATTAAACATTGTAAACACGTACTTGGACATATAATTGCTAATTTATATCATTATTAATACATATAGAATAAGAATCATCCTCAAAATAAGGCTAAAAAGGCTGGAATAGTAACGCTAGAATGCATAAATACACCCAACATCACCACCCCACAATTAAAGCCTTGATCATCCTCGAACAACTCTTAACTATAAATACCATGAGCTGAAGATACTCCATGCTTCTACTACATGCAATAAACTCAATCTAGCACTACAATGACTACATGAATGCAAGTTTCTACACTATTTAAGAACTAATATAAATACTTGCACGCAAAGGCAACTGAGTCAAACTCATTCTACTTTTCTTAAGATTTACATCACATGTCATGCATATGTTACAAGCTATTGCCAACTACAAATTCACTAACAGTTGATCATAGATACTAGAAGACAAAAGTAAATAGTCATACAGACATAGTCATAGCTTGATGACAATATCATTCATCATCCATATTCACAACAAAGTGCTAACATAATGGCACTTTTATTTAATAGACCAACATTAACAACAAAACAAGACTTAAGAAAGGAAAATGCAAACCTAAAGTTAATCCTAGAAAAGAAAAAATGCAAACTTAAAGTTAATCCTAGAAAATAAAAAGCTTCAAACATAAATATAATCCTAGATATGCTGATTCTCCTAGATAGCACATGAGAGGAAAACAATATCGGCAACAAAACCCCCCATGGTACAAGTACACCACCCCTCACAGAAAAATATATATGCATTATCCTTAAAGCATCAAATAAAAGTACAAAGGAGTGGGTATACTTGTATTACCACTTATTTATCTGAGGTATATGTGAAGTATGGTGAGGAACCTGTGTCCTCACCTAATCACGGACTGGGTCTGAAGTTTGCCCCTTAACTGGGGCGGAACTGGTAGATACTCCAGCCGCTTCATCTTCTACTCTCTTTTTTCTTGTCTCTTCATTTTTTCTCAACCTTTTCTTGGATTTCTTCATATCATGATGCTTTTTATCCTCTAGCATTATAGCCTCTCTCTCTCTTCTCTTTTTAGTTTTTTATTTGGCACGTTTATCTACTTATTACTTTCCCTTGTATTTTACTAGTCTTCCCATCAGGTCAATAATTCCCTCATCTTCATTACTCATTACTAAAGCTGGATCAAAAGTGGGATGTTGTGGCTGCCTGCTCTTCAATCCTTTGATGTTATCTTATGCTCTCTTAAATTCTTTCATGAACTTTTGCAAGTTTGGAATGGACAGTGAGTCTAGTCTTTTGTTGATTCTTTCCTCCATGTGATCCATTCTCATCTGAATGTCTTGGAACGGATGGATTACCTCAGCTATAATTCTTTCAACAAAAGGCTTGAATTCTACAGCCAAAGTGTCAAGCTGCTTCTTGAATTTCTTTTGCAATTTCATAGACTTGGCGAAGTTTTCCTGCATCAACCTATATTCTGTAAATTATTCCCCACCCATTGGTGGTGCAAATTCTGACCCTGTGGATGCAATTGATGGCACATAATCAGGTGGTACGTAAGTGGTAATCAGAAATGGCATACCTTTTGGAATCTCTAAAGCGTCTGGGGCTAGTGTTGATTGAGTTTAATAGGCTAGAGGTTTGGTGACCCTTATTTCAAACTTTGATTCATCTTTACACTTCTCAATGTCTTGCCTATATGTCACACGGACCTCATTATCCACCCCATGAATCAAAGGCGCACCTGCCCACCTGTATGATTCTGTGATTAAGTAAGGAAATAGTAGAGTACTGGCCACCTTATATGCTCTCACAAATACCTCATCGGTAATGATATGACCGAAATTAATCTTCAGTCTTGAAAGCAAACTAGCCACAAGTACAGCCTGGTAAATATCTAGATTAGCATTACCTCCAGTTGGCATAAGTCTCAATCAAACCACATCCCATCAAAATTTAGCTCTGAAGCTAAGGAAAGACTTTGCTATGTGCTCATATGGATTTGTTTCCCAAAAAGTATTACCCTCATCAGTCAACACTCCACCCAACCAGGATCTTTGAGTAGATACATTACGCAGTCGGTACTCGAGTTTTTGAATAGCAGGTGGGGGTTCATAGTCTGGTCCAAACAATATCCTGTTGATGGTTTGGGTTGATATGTCAATGGTAACTCCTCAGACTGGCACTAACTACCTATTCAGCATATTTGAGTTCTTCGATCCCTTTCTAACATTTTTTCTGCCAACACTAAATAGTAATCAAAGAACTCTCTTACTAGGTTCGACTGATATGATTCGGGGGCTTGGTCATCTATGTCAATTTGTACACATTAAAATGATGCTCTAAATCAGGATATTCATGCAACTCCGTCGTTACAATTTGATACTTCTCAGCAAATAGCCTTTTGATTGACCTACTTACTGTTGGTACTAATCTATCATAAAAAAATTTTCTTTCTATATCTAGTTGCCATCTGATAGTCTCTTTGATTTAAGGATCCTTATGCCTGATCAAGTTGGCATCCTCAGTCTCAGTCTGCAAATCGGCTACTTTAGTTTATGATCTCTATATTGGTAGCCTCATTTTTAGCCTCAACTGGGTTGGGGAAAGATGTGACTACCCTTGCCTCATCGGGGCTCAAGATAGTATTGCTGGTGGTGCTGTCACTCTCCTCTTTAGACTAGAAGAGTATAGGAAGTGTTCGATCCCTTCGGCAAGTGTTGAAGACTGGTGCCTACTTATTTGTAGAAGGTTTGCCTCATCCTCTTACCCGGTCTTCTCTAGACAATGGGAGCTTTTGCGCTATGATGCCTGCAAAAAGAGTAAGGAATCAGTTACAAAATGAAAATCTACAAAAATTGTAACAAAAATTGGCTTGATGATCAAATTGATGAGACATCGATGATGCAATGATCCACCAGTTGGCAGTCAGGCCTTATCTAGTGAGATCTGACTTTTAGGGCCTTGCAACGGTCGGACTGGTGGTCCGTTAAGTAACTGACGGTCCGCTAGGTTATCCGTCACAGCTTATCTAGTGAGCAACTTCCTTTGAATATTTGTAACAGTTAAATTGACGGTCTGCCAAGGTGATCATCAGTCCCTATTTTTAATTTCAGACTTCCTTTAGGCATTTTATCAAACAATTGGTATACCTTATTCGATTTTCATCATAGTAACATCAATAATTTCATGCTTATGCACATATTTTTCTACTCTAAACACGTGGGTTACTTAGACTTCACCTAAACAACGTATACCAAATTTCAAAACTCAAAATATCAATAATTTAAACCACAAAAAGAAACAAGATTAGATTTATATACCACAACTATTTCAATTATGTTTTGTACTTTTGAGAAGAAAGAAAACGAGTTAAAATTGTACCTTGATGATGCAGAAGTTTCACTCTTGTTGCTTGCACTTTAGAAAGTAAAACTACTTAATACTCTAGCCTTGTGATTTCTTTTTTTGTTATGATGAGGAGAAAAGAGGGAAAGGGACTGGTTTAAATATGGGAGAAGAAAGAAGATGGAGAGTCCCAGAGGGAGTAACTGCCTTCATATACTTTGAATCCAGAGGAAGTTATACAGTTATAGAATTTGAAGAGGTTACAACGTATGTAACCACCCTATTTTATCTCTTTAAAAGAATGTGGGTCAAATATAGGCATTTTAAATAAGCTTCTGAATTGACCTGACCTAACCCAAAATTAGTATTAATGCGACGACTGACCTGACGGTCTGTCAAACTCTCTATGGTTTACCAGGTTGGCCGACGAAGCTTACCAGAAGTTGGGACACTCTAATTTATTATGATGGTTACTCCGAAGGTCCATCAGTTATCCCATCGACCATCCATCAACTATAAAAACTCTTTTCTTTCAGCAATTCCTGTCCTGTACACTCCACAAACACATCAGATTACACAAAAACAACAATTAAACTTTGATTATGATTACAATAACACTTGGTGGGTTGCCTCCTACTAACACCTAATTTAATCTCGTGGCACAACGCAGTTATCTCGATTACTCAGACTTCATCGAGAAAAATTGAAGCTATGCTTTTTATCGAGTCCATTGGAATGATATACAACTTTAGTCACTTCCCATTCACTTTGAAGATACTTCCATCTTCGTTTGCAAGTTCAACTACTCCAGACAAGCAAAATTGATTAACTTGGAATGGACCCAACCATTTTGATTTAAGCTTACCTAGGAACAGCTTCAGTCTGGAGTTGAAGAGAAGCACCCAATCACCTTTCTAAAAATTTCTTTTTGTAATTCTGTAATTATGGTACTTCTTCATCTTCTCCTTGTAAAGATCAGCTCTTTCATACGCCTTGAGACGAAACTTATCCATCTCATTTAGCTGCCTCAATCTCAACTGCACTGCCTCATTCTAGTTTAAATTTAGTCTCCTAAGTGCCCACAGCACCTTATGCTCCAATTCAACTGGTAAATGGCATGTCTTTCCATAAACCAACTGGTATAGTGATATGCCAATTGGTGTCTTAAAAGCTGTTCTGTATGCCCATAAAACGTCATCAAGCTTCCTAGCCCAGTGTTGTCTGCTAGTATTCACTGTTTTAGCAAGTATGGCTTTGATCTCTCTATTCAAAATCTCTACTTGCCCACTGGTTTGTGGGGGGTATGGGGTCGCTACCTTATGTTGCTTAACACCATACTTTGCTAAGGCAGCCTGAAATACATAATTGCAAAAGTGAGATTCATCTTCGCTTATAATGGTGCGTGGCGCCCTAAATCGAGAGAAAATATTATTTTTAAGGAACACAACTACTCTCTTCCTTTGTTGTAAGACCATGAAACGGCTTCAACTTATTTTGAGATATAGTCAACAACTAGAATGTATTTCATCCCATATGAGCTAACAAAAGGCCCTATGAAGTCGATGCCCCAGACATTGAATAATTCTACCTCTATCATTTTTGTCAAAGGTATTTCATGGTGCTTGGAGATTGACCCCTTCCTCTGACATTGGTCACATCTTCTCACTAACTCATAAGCATCTTTTAACAAAGATGGCCAATAGTAATGACTTTGTAGCACCTTTCTAGCAGTACGGTCACCGACATGGTAACCTCCAACCAAGGAAGTATGACATGCTTCCAAGATACTCAACATATCTACTTCTGGAACACATCTCCTTATGATATTGTCAGCACAGTATCGAAACAAATATGGCTCATCCCAGAATTAATGTGTCACATCATAGAGAAAACTTCTTTCTTTGATGAAAGGAAAGATTCTCCAGAATTACCTTGCTCACCACGTAGTTTGCAAAATTAGCGTACCAAGGTATTTTCTCCATAATAGCAGCCAAGATTTCCTCGTTCAAAAATGTCTCATTGATTTCAAATTCATCTCCAACTGCTTGCTTCTCCTCCAACCTAGACAGGTGGTCTGCAACTTGGTTTTTACAACCTTTCCTATCTTTGACTTTGAATTCAAATTCTTGAAGCAGCAGCACCCATCTAATCAATCTTGGTTTTGTATTCTTTTTCGCCATCAAATATCTGAAGGCTGAATGGTCAGTGTGGACCACCATCTTGGTTCCTAGCAAATAAGCCCAGAACTTCTCAAAAGCATAAACTACTACAAGAAGATCCTGTTCAGTGGCAGTGTAGTTTTTTTAGGCCCTATTTAGTAATTTTCTTGCATAGTAAATGGGATGAAATAACTTATCCCTCTTTTGCCCAAGTATATCTCCAAGTGTAACACCGCTTGCATCACGCATAATCTCAAATGACTCTAACCAATCCAGTGCAACAATAATAGGTGCATCAACTAGCTTTCCTTTGAGGCATTCAAATGCCTTCAAGCAATCATCATTAAAGCTAAAATTAACTTTCTTCTCCAAAAGTTTGCAAAGTGGATTTGCAATTTTTGAGAAGTCTTTTATAAACCTCTGATAAAATCCTGCGTGACCAAGAAAACTATACACCCCTTTTACTGAAATGGGAGGTGGAAGCTTCTCAATAACCTCGACATTAGCTTGATCGACCTCAATTTCTTTTGCAAAAATTTTGTTCCTTAGAATAATGCCCTCCTTAACCATAAAGTGGTATTTCTCCTAATTAAGTACAAGATTGAACTCCGTACTTCGCTGTAAGGCCCTACTCAGATTCACTAAACACAGCTCAAATGATCTTCTACCATACAAAAATCATCCATAAATACCTCAAAGGTGTATTCAACCATATCTGAGCAAATAGACATCATGTAGCGTTAAAAGGTAGCAATTGAATTACACAGTCCAAACGGTATCCACTTGAACGCAAAAGTACCATACGGGCAGGTGAATGTCATTTTCTCCTAATCCTTCGGGGCTATAGAAATCAGATAATAACTAGAATAACCATCCAAGAAATAATACCAACCTCTTCCTTCTAACCGATCAACCATCTGGTCCATGAAAGGCATTGGGAAGTGGTTCTTCAATGTCCATAAGTTGAATTTTCTATAATCCATGCAAACTCTCCACCCAGTGATAGGTTTGAGTGGTGTCAACTCATTCTTCTCATTCACTACAACTGTCATGCCTCCTTCCTTGGGTACATATTGTATGGGACTCACCCACTTGCTATCCAAAATGGGGTATACAACTCCTGCATCAAGCCATTTGATGATTTCCTTCTTAACGACCTCTTGCGTAGGCGGGTTAAGACGGCGTTGATGCTCAATTATTGGTGTGCAGTACTCTTCCAATTGAATTTTATGAGTGCAAATACCTGGAGGGATGCTAATAATATCGGTGATAGTCCATCCTATCGCACTTTTGTACCCCTGAAGCACAGATATAAGTTCCTCCACCTACTGGTCAGCTAAATCAGCTGTAATGATGATAGGAAAAGTGTTTCCACTACCTAGAAACATATATCGGAGATGACCTGGCAATTCTTTTAACTCCAACATCGATGGCTCCTCAATAGATGGCTTAGCTGGTGGTGTTAGCTGATTTTTATGATCTAGCTCAAGCTTCTTGGGAGCATAGGAACATGATCCATTCCCATCAAAGCACAAATAGTCTCCTCATACTCTTCAATTCTCTCACTATTAAAATTCATTAGAACTGCATCTAAGGGCTCAACAATAAATTTCTCCTCTATTGGTACTTTCTGCTAATCCTCATAATAAACATACACAATAGAGAACACACTCATATCCTTATGATGCTTCTTAGATTGGCATATATCAAATCACACCACTTCATAATTCATCTTGAATAAGAGCTCATCAGCTTATAAATCAATAAGCATACTTCCAATTACGAGAAAAGGTCGACTCAAGATTATTGGCACCTCAAGGTCCACCTCGTAATCTAGAATAACGAAATCCGCAGGAAATATGAAGCTACCCACCTTTACTAGCACACCATATAGGATACCAATTGGTCGCTTTACTGACCTAGCCAATATCATAAGCCGCATGTTTATGGGTGTGGGATCTTCCAATCCTAACTTCTTATAAATAGCTAGTGGCATCATATTTATGCTCGCTCATAGATCACATATGGTCTTAGCAAAATCTAGAAACCCAATTGTATAAAGGATAGTGAATGCTCCTGGGTCTGCCTTCTTCTGCACCAAGGACCTTGTAGAAATAGCACTACAATGATGGATATTATCCATCGGTTCATAGCTTACTACTCTCTTCTTCATCACAAGATCTTTCATAAATTTATCATATCTTAGCATCTGTTTGAGTGCCTCCACTAGAGACATATTCACTATCAGCTTCTTTAATATTACCATGCATTTACTTAACTTGTAGCATTGTCCTTATTCTTCAATCTGTGAGGAAAGAGAGGTGGGGGTTTTAGGAGAGTAATCACCACTGTTTTCTTTTCCTTATCTTTCCCTTTTCCTAACTCATCAACCTACTAATGATTAGAAGAGATATCAATACCATCTAGCTACTCAGATTCTACTGGATTACCTTTTTCAAGCTTAACATCTTTTTTGATCACCTCTTTATTAACAGTTTTTCCCACAGAATGGCCTGGTAATACCTTACCACATTATGTAGTAATCGCCATGCAAGAGCCATCATTTCGATTATTCTATATTGTATCGCTTGGCAAATTTCTATCTTCCTCTAATTCAATATCACTAAGAGTTGGCTCATTTGTTGCTCTACCTATTTAATAGAAGTAGAGAGTGAGTGTACCAACTAACTTATGGAAGATAAATCACTCTTCATAGTAGTCATCCCAGAGTTGGTGGCCTCAACTTCCTTTAATAATTTCTCCATTATGTCCTCTATGGATATCTTGCCAGAGTTAGTTGCAGTATTATCTCTGTTTCCAGGAGGTACATATAGTCCACTCCTATCATTCTTGCTCTTCCAGTTTCCTTGATCCCTATCCTTGAAAATAGCCCTTTCGTAATTGTTCCAACCTTGATTTCCTTGGCTATTGCCTCAGAAACCCCCCTGATTATTTAGATAGTTTGCCTCTTCTTCCGAAGCAGAGTCATCTCTACCTTGCGATGCAACATCTTTCACATTCTCTGTTTTTCCATACAATAAATTCTTAGTCAGTAAATCCATCTGTGTCTTTAAGTGTGCTATGTCTTGGTCATATTCTTCATCCTTCTTGCATTGCTCTGCAGTGATACCATCGGACGCAGTAGGGCTTGCTACCATCGAATCTCTGGTGTACCAAGCTCTTATTTTTTGGTCATTTGATCAAGCATATCCGAAGCCTTCAGAAAAGTAGGATCAACAAATGACCCTCCTGCAATATTATCCACAACTGGCTTTGTAAAAGAGTTTATATCCCTATAAAAAGTCTTCATCAAATGAATATCCATCATATTTTTATTTGAGCACTGCATCAGCTTCTTTTTAAACCTATCCCAGGTCTCATAAAGAGCTTCAGTGGGAAGTTGCTATAAATTACTCATCCCATTTCTCAACGGTACCCTCCTGGAGGGTGGAAAGAACTTTTCTAGGAAAGACTCTTTTAACTGCCTCCAGTTGGTTATAGAGTAGGGAGTTAGTCCATTGATCCATAGTGTCACCTCTCCAGATAGAGACAACAAAAATAAACATAGTCGGATAGCTTTTTATCCCACTCCCGAGTTATCAAAAGATTTACAAATGGTGACAAAGTTCACCATATGCATGGAAGGATCATCCCCAAGAAGACCACCAAACAACCCCTTAAGATGAAGGAGTTGAATCATCATACCAGTAATATTAAATTTAGCTACAGGTGCTACAGGTAGAGGAATAATAACTCTAGTTGCATCTGCTCCATCCATTCCATCTTCATCATCATTCAGATTAAACTATACCATTTGTTGATCTTGCCTTGCCCTAAAGGGATGATTCCTGTTTATTCTGATTCATTGGTGCAGTCACATTCTCTTCACGCTTGGGGTTAAAGAGATCTAACAAATCATCATCCCCCAAATCATCATTATCAGTATTAGGATGATATATCAGCTGGCCATCATTCTGCTAATTAAGTTAAGCTCTAGCTAGAGCGGCTAGTCTTTCAGTGTCTTGGGGATCTGCCATTCTACCAATTAACAGTGGTTCCGGATGTATTAGTAATAATGGTGCACCCGATCTCCGTGTACTTGGAATACATAATAACTACCATGCATAGAACAAAAACAACAAACAAAAGTCAAATTTAGGAAACTTGACCAAAGGTCAATTAACAAACACAAACTTAATTGACAATTGTATTCCCCAGCAATGGTGCCAAAATTTGATACGCCTAAATTATACCTCTCTTAAGAGAAAGAAAGATATCACTGTCAAATATAAAACCCAACTAGGTTGGGTGTTGAATCCCAGAGTGAATACTGTGTTCACTAAGTATTGTGATTGTTATTAGACTATTGATCAAAGGTTCCTAAATAAAAAGGGTTTTAGTTTATGAATTGTATTCTAAATAATTGTAACAAGGTTAGTCCAACTAATAATAATTTTTTCTAAAAGTCATAATTCAATGGTATTAAACAAACTAGAGTCATGGTTACCAAGATGCTTAAATAGTTAGGGGTGTAAATCACTCTTGAGTTCCAATCAATAACTTCAATTACAAGAGCAGCTGAATTCTATTGTTTACCCAATAGTTTCTCAACTTTAATGGATCATTTATCCTTTAATTCTTTCAAACTTAAAGAATGTATTTATTATTCAACCATTTTCTCATGTAGGTGTAACGACCCGATTTACTGAACTGGAATGCTACACGGTGCTCATGACCCCGAAGGACCACAAGCTAACCCATGACTGATATCTGTACCTGTATACTGCATAAGATAAGTTAATAATGCAAAAACATACACTGAAAGGCCATAAGATTCAATACTGATCATAAGTAAATGATATTACATCTGTGTGGGGTAATAGAATACCCAAAACAAACTAAAAAAACTAAAGTCTGAATATGATAGTCTATATCTAGTCTACATCTAGTCTAAAAGCCTCTACTGTCTAAACAATCTGAATAAGGAGTTGATGGAACATGTCCCCAACTAACTCCAACTAATAATCTAATCAATGATATAATAGAAAATTATTGTGTCCTCGAAGGATGAGGACTCACTTCTACTCTGACTGCTAAAACTGGAATCTACTACTGATCTGGAACTCATGTCTCTAAACCTATGGTATAATATAAAAAGAAAACACCATAGCGCGAATGCATCAGTACATATATACCAAGTATACATGTGAGGTAGGCTAAATTCAAGGGTTCACATGCATGCTAATGCTAACTGACTATCTAACATGAACATGAGAGTGCATACATAATTACGTAACTATAATTGACAACATGATATGGTGATTACTGAATCTGAATACTGATAACCTAACATGACTAATAACATGAATGATTGTATCTGAGTATAACTGATAACATCGATGATTGTAGTTGATAGTCTTAAATATGATGGAACTATCTAAGTTCCATATTGTAACTAAGTTGACTGTATCTAACAGTCTTGAAATCTGAAGAACTATCTGAGTTCTATTACTAAGACTGACTGGCTATATCTGATAGTCCTGATTCTGTAACATAAAACTATGGGAAGTAGTATCTAACTGCATACCCCAAAAGTGCTATAATAGATGAACTGGGGTCCAATTATGCCCTGAGTGGAAGGGTGTCAATATCGTGCCACTGGTAAGGACAACATGTGAGTAACCCTCATATAACAGGTAACTCTAGCAAAAATGGTGGGAACCCTCATATAACAGGTTAAGCCACCTTATATACCCTTATATAACAGAATACGATGTCTCAACTTATGCTGGCTACATAGTTTTGGAACGCAAGAATTGCTTCTAAGAATTACACCCTCCTATAACAGGTGATTTCCCAGCCTTGGGTTCACTCGGTGCTAATTCCTACTCCCATCTGAATGGACACTGAACATGATTTACTGAACTGAACTGAGCATGGACTGAGTTACTAAATTTCTGTGGCTGATGGAATACTACTGATATCTGACAACTGACTAAGTCATGAGATCATGGAGATTTTTCCTGAGTCATAAGACTATCTGAAGTCTAAGAGTTCATAGCTTGACTGAGAGTATTGTGAAAACATGACATGGCTCTAGGAACATATAGCTAATATTTTGGGTACAAGTACCCCCAGGACTTGATAGAAGGAAACTGACATAGCATGATTTACTTGAAGACTTGACTAACATCATAATACATACTACATTCATAGGAACCTTTCATCAAACATGTAATAGGCATAAACTTGTACATACATGGGGATTTCGCGATATCATGCTAATTAGAAAAGTTTCCTTCATCTAGGCATTTAATCAAACATATTGTAGGCATAGTACATGTAAAGCACATTATACAATAATTAAACATCATGCTTCAATTCCAATTCCATCATACAAGGTTTTAGTCAATAGATTTTGTGAATCTTTTATCTATACTAATCAAACCACATGGAATTTATCATCAAATCATGGAATAGAAATTAATTCCTCATTTATCAACATAAAAGAGAACATACAAAATATGAAAACATGAAGAAAATCCATAACTTGTAGTTAAAAAGGATTCTGGGACTTCATGGATGAAAGAAGTCCATGAATAAACACTATGCATAGCTTAGATCATGATTTCATGAAGATTGATGGTGAAACCTTCCTGAATTTGAATCCCCAATAGAAACCTTAGCTTGTTCTTGAGATAAAATTGAGAGAAACTAATATGTTTTGGGTGAAAAGTGACTGAATCATGTGTTAAAGGGATTATATAGGGGTAAGAAGTTGACCCTTTTAACCCTGGACATGTCATTAAATTTTCAGTAAAATTTCCCGAGTTGGGCCCTTGGCGCAACGTGGCGTTAACGCGCTGTCACTGAAATTTAACAATTGGTAAATTGTATAGTGATGCGACGTAGAGCTATCGCGTTGCCACCTTGTCTACGACCTGTAAGTTTGGCGCTACGCGCCAGTATCGCAGAGCAATAATGAAATTTGACAATTGCCATTTGAGATATCTCCGCGATGTGTTGAAAGCTCATGTCAAACACTGTCTCACTAAAAAGGACCTAACTCTTTGCCCGGGTGTCAGATTAGGGAGAATTATATATTGATGGAAATCTTATTCAATTTCCTATGTGATAAGAAGTGAAAATTATGAAAATACCATGTTTATAAGAATAAATTATTATTTCAAAGAAAGTTCTAACATCCTTGAGATGATTTTCAAGCTAAGAAAAAGTACAGGTATTAGAGTAGGTCAATCCTGCTAAGGAATTTTCCATTAATCTAAAGGTTTAGGCCTCTAGATTCTATGTAAACCCTTTATTTTCAAAACAAGCACCTTTCTATTCAAACAAGTGATGTTATTGGGCTCACCTTTTAGGTTTGCAACGAAGAAAAGTCATTAAAGTGAAGAAGGGTTTATGCAATATCAATTACCTACATAAACTCAATTGGAATTGCAACCCATATCAGTTGTTCACATCAAGGCTGCTATAACCCTACTTATGGGAGCTTAGCCACTTATCTCTATAGAAAAAAGAGAAAGAATCCTTTTATTTTTCATAAATAAATTTAGAATTCTCTTACAAAAGTTATTAGTCCTTGAATATTCAATAGCAATGGAATGATTAGATCCCCAAGTTAAGCTTAATTCATAAATTTCTGTTACAGAGAGTTTCAAAGATGGAAAACTAAGGTTACAATATCTAAGATTTAGAATATTCCTCAATAAAAACCTAACTGGATATTTATATGTTCCCAGGTTTAGGAGATTTAAAATTTAAACTCAGAAAATGCCGCATCTAAGTTGCCGGTCCAACTGATGACCCATCGGGAGTTCGATAGTCCATCATACAAAATTTCACTGAGATCCCCAGGATGTCAAGTTCTGTTTAATCTCTAAGGCTACCTTGGCGAATCGTCGATGACCCGACGGTCCGTCGCATAGTCCGTCCATAAGTCATCTGAAGTCCTGCATTCTGTTTAAACTTAGCGGCCAAGTTGGCTGTCCACCGCAAGCTTGACGGTCCACCACTTGGACCATCGCATGGGGAATCCACCTAGAACCTTTTGTTTATCTCTGACAGTCCTCCTAGTGGTCCTTCCCATGACTGAAGTCCACCATTTAGGCCGTCAGTGACCTTTTTCTGCTATTTTCCTTAGTTTTCTACTTCAGCTAACTCTTTAATCTGAACTCACTCAAATCTACCATTAAATACAACTTTAGTTGCTTGAAAACACATAATTTTCTCGAGAAAAAGATGCAAAATGTTCTATCAAAAGTTGTAACATCAACTATATTCACACACAGAGATGCAATTATCACAAGAATGGGTATAAGAACCAAATTATGCTCACTCTCACAAAGAATTTAAAAGTTACATAAAATTACCCATAGGCTTTCCCTTAGTGTAGTACTCCACTAACATCAAAATATTGAAGATTAAGATCACATAGGACTTTAAGGGTTATAATGTAGACTAAGGAATAGGTAGGAACTATTTTGTCAAAAAATAGTAACCATCTACCCTAAGCGCTTTAATACATTACATTATACATTAAGACCTCTCTATTAACAACAAATTTCCACCACATCCACCTACACATATCTCTAGTTTTTCCCCATCTTGTTAAGCTCATTCGGAGTTTGCTCTATCACACATATTCAGATTTTTACAAACTTTTCTTTGTTTTTATTTCTCAACTCCTTATAAGAATTTATCACTATTTAAACACCAATGGCTAATATCTTGGGGCTTCACTTTCACCTTTTACCTTCTTTTTTTCTTACTTCTTAACCTCATTAATCTTTAACTTAAGTTCTTAGGAGATTTGGCTAAAATTAAAGTCCAACCAAATATAGGGAGGCTACATATGAGGCTATCAAAGAATAGGTAAAATGCCCAATAGGGTTAACTAGGATTATGCACAAGGGTAGATAAAACAGAGTATGAAACATGGTTATCAAATAGATGTCTATATGATCTCCTAAACCCTTACTCTTTATTTTGTTTTTCACACACACCAAGAAAGTTCTAGACATTAAATGCAACAAAGAATACATAACAACCTCACATCACACATGGCTCATTCTTAATTCATGTAGGCACATTATAGACTCTAAACCAAGCAATCACATGAATTCAATGCGAAGCCAACAGCATTTAAAAGTCATATTCACGAGCATAGGCATGTCAAATATAGTTATTCAACACATCAACATGATTCATATACAAAACTAGTTTCGTTATGCAATCACACATAGAACCAATAAGAATATCTCACTTACCAAACACACAAATTTTAAAATTTACTCCTAAAAAGAAAAAGGGTACTGGATTTATGGGGCACCTCCATGGAAAAGAAATAAAAAGAATAACCACGGGGTGGGTGAATTGTACACCTACTTCAATTGACCTAAATAAACTAAAACTAAAAAACAAAATCTTTTTGTAATATTTAAAATTTACTCAAAAACTAGAAAAATAATAAAAATTAAGAGCCTACAACATCACTTTACCCAAAACCATGGGAATTCCCCACTCCAAACTTAAAAACTCAATTTGTCCCAAAAGTAAACTTAAAGATAAGGATAGAAATAATACCTAAGGCCTCTAGGCCAAGCTAGTAGCATCTTTAAATATCTAGAAGGTTTGAGGACACCAAACTCTATCTTTGCCATACTCCTCAGCTTAGGTCTCTCGTGCTCAAGCTTTCCATAAACCTGTGACTCAAAAAAAATAAAAACTATGTGAAGTAAGAACTAAAGTACTAAAAATAAAATACCTACCTTAAATTGACTTGCCTCCCAAGCAGCACCTGATTTAGTGTTGCGGCATGGCCCACGTTACTGCATCTTAGCCATTTTCCTTTATTTTTTCCTCCTACTTGGAGGCTATCTTATCACTCATTTGTGACCTCTTGAGTGTTAATTTTCAAGGTCAATATCATTCCTAATAACCTTTTCAGGCCCATCAATCATCATTTCTTTAGGCTTAAGTTGTGGCTTAGAAAACTCAATGAGATAGTTTGAAGAGGTCTTTGGTGATTTATACTCAACCACCCCACTCTCTTACTCTTGATCAAGACAATCATACATAAATCTTTGTAGTGGGAAGGTGGATTAAGTGGTTTGTAAACTTTGAAGACCACCTCTTCATTATCAAATCTAATTTTGAGAATTCTCTCTCTCACATCTATTAATGCTCCTCTCATTACTGAGAATAGACTTTCTAAAATAATTGGTGCCTTATCATTTGTATTATAATCCATAAAGTCAGTAGGGATAATAAACTTACCAACCTTTATGAGCACGTCCTCAATAATCCTGTCGGGATGGACTTAGGTTTGGTCCACCATCTAAAGCCCTACAGAGCATAGTATCAATTTCCCTAACCCAAGAGTGTTAAACACTTATAGGGGCATCAAATTTATACTTTCCCATAAATCACTAAAGGCAAGGAGTACACCATTGTCGCATATTTGTATAGGGAGGGTGAAACTCCTTGTGTCATTAAGCTTCATAGGCATCTTCTTCATACCGCAGAGCTACACTTCTCAGTGAGTGTTACTGTCTTAATGTCCTATAACTTAATATTGTTTGTCACCATATCTTTCAAGTACTTTGCATACTTAGGAATTCCCTGTAAAACATTTAACAATGGAAAATTAATGTGATGTTCTTTGAATGTGTCAAAGAACTTCTTGAAACAAGCATCCTTTTTAGCCTTTCTCAACTACTGTTGAAATGGTGGTAGTGGTCTTTTCTGCACTTTCTCAACAACCTTAGTTCTTGGATACTTAGATTTCCCCAAATTTTTAGCATCTTTTCTTGCAACCTATTTTAGAACTAACTCTATGTTTGCCTCCTTATTTTTCTTTGGAGGCCTATCATTAAGCTCTTTACCACTCCTCAAAGTAATTGTCATAAATTTCTTTGGAGGTTCATTATCACTTATAAAACCACCTTGAGGCATGGTTTTTTATGCTTGGGCTAGTTGCCCCAACTGTTGCAATAGCTACTTCTGAGCCATTTGCTATTTTTTTATCCCAACAACCATTTTTTCTTGTTTGGACAGGATATTTTTAAAGATACTTCGGTTTTACTGGCCTGTGTATTGTGCTACAACTGGAACTACTGGTTTTGATTATTGACCCATGCATAATTGGGCTAAGTTACTCCCTTTTGGTTGTAGACATTTTGTACATTACCCATAAAGTTTCCGGATTCAAGACTTGCACCAAAAAAATATGCAGAGTGGCCACTATTGCCATAAATCTCATAGCAACTTGAGGTCTACTACACTTCATGCACCTGATCCAGAGTTGGTTCATACCTAATTTGCTTAATTAAGTCATTAGTTAATTCTGGATAGATAACAATTGGGATACTAAGGCTGTGATAATATCAACTTCAATCATACCCGCAATCTTTATCACTAAGCTTCTGGACATATCACCATGACAGTCAGTATTTCCTTGAGCAATGCAGTTCAATAATGTATAAAGCTCATCATATGTTTTCTCCAATGCTTGACCACCTATAGATGAATCTAACAAAGTTATTTAATTATGGTCAAGTGATTGAACAAAGGTATGAGCCAATACCTAATTGGACTAGTGGTGATGTGGACAGTCCCAAATAAGAGATTTATGATAAAGGTTCTCATCCGACTTCTACTTGAAGCTCAAAATTTCACTGTATATTCTTGTAGTTTTTTCAGATGGGAAGAAATAGGTTTGAATTTTCAGGCCAACTCATACTATGTAGTAATAGGCTCAGCATTTAACCACTTCTTTTCTTCCCCCAAAACTGACTTAAGAGTGTCAGCGTTACATATTTAGTGAATGAATGTGGAATTGATCTCTAAAAATTCAGCAAGTGAACCTATGGTTCTTCATATGACAAGCTGATGAAGTGTCGCTACTATGCAAAACCTGTACCATATTTTGTTTTAACTCAAATCTACCTCCTACAGTGGATCTTAGAATGGCAGAGGTAACATTAGTCGTAAGCGGGATTACCACTTCATGAACTTTCCTGTGGGCTAGTGGATCTTTAGTTATGAGTGAAAAAATAGCCTCTTTTTAACAAATTTGAGGGATTCTATATCAAACTACTGCTTTTCCCCTTTGTTGGTATAAGCATTGCTCAGGTTTGGGGTCTATTTCAGCCAACTCCCTATCCCTTGCTAGCTTTCTAGCTTTTGCAACCCATGCCTTTAAATTCAGAAACTATGACTAAGTAATTATCACTTAAAAATAAAAAAGCAAAACTAAAACTATGATGATTGAAAATTCACAAGTCCCCTGCTACAGCCCCAAAAAATTGTTGCATCAAAGCCCACACGCAAGTACTAGTCCACCAACTTATAGAATGTTCTTTTACAAGACAAGTATCAATCCCATATGGACTTGTGTTAAACAACTATCCAAGTCCAGTTAAACCATCCAAACTAATCAAGTGCTAAAGTAACCAAAAAATTTTAAGAGTTATAAACTAAAAGTAAAGTAAACAATATGGTAAATTAAAGGTTCTTGAACAATAATGGGGGAAACCTAGGGTTAAGGAACTATGAACAATCATAGTAAACTATAGAACTTTGTTGGTTAGTGATGAGTGGTGTTTATACCACTTATTCATACTCATTATTCGTGAACAATACCTTGATTTGAATGCATAAATTAGACAAACTTGTGGTTAGATGCACTAATATCCACTCGATGCAGGTTAAAAATCTAAGGAGGTCAAAAGATGTGGATTGGAGCTAAAAATGATAAAGAGAAATCATAGAAGAGTGCAATTAAGGACCTGGATTGCATCAGCCCCAATTACGGTAACCGCGGTCCTCTAACTGTAGTCACGATTGGTAAAGTTGGTCAGAGCAATATGGTGATAGAATCTAACTACGGTCACATAAGCATGGTCGCAGTCCAATACATGCGATTGTGGATCAACGGGAATTGGCCCAAGGGAAAAATTGTAAAATGTTAAGGACGAATCCCAAATTATCTATAAGCAAAAATCTTTTCTTCTTTGGGTATTACTTGTCTCATAATATAGTTTTGAATTCTAAGCTTGAAACCCTAATTGGACAAGTGTGTAATCAACTTAGGAGACTAAAATTTCTTAGTTTCTTATTGATGAATAAATGCTTTGGTTAACCCACATGGTATATCTTTATTTACTTTCTTAATGAGTAGCTAAGTAATTTAGTCTTGGGATTATGTTGAATTAGTGTATAACTGTGTATGGGTATAGTTGTCTTTATATGGCTTTTAGTTATTGAGTATGGATTTCACCATTGCTTGAGCCTATGAGTTGGGATTTAATGGGTGAAAAATCCAAATTTATAAATAGGTTTGATGGGTGAAAGATCCAAGCTCTAGAAACCCTTGGTCATCCTCGAAAGAGGGACTTAGTTGAATATTAGGTAACCCAGAATATCCTCGAAAGAGGGTTATTGGGGGATAAAGCAATGGAGAACAACTAAGTCTATGGTCTACTACCCTTTGCAATCTTAGAAATAAGTGTTGAGGAAGTGTAAATCATGTCAAGAGCATCATCCTAGAAATAGGGATGCTTGGATGAGGTTTTGGGTGGTTACATAAACTCCGCACTTATTAGGTGCTCGAAAAAGCCAATAGGTGAAATCATTGTGGTTTTATCAAAATATTAACTCAATGATATTCAACATAGCCTATCTATTATGTAACAACTAAATTCCTTGCTAAACCAACCTTATCCCACATACATTAACTGTAAGGAGACATAATCCCAAGAGTTCTCCAAACCTCGAATTTAGACTAAAGATAACATTCACTCAGTACTGGTTAAAGTTTGTGTGAAGAATTTTTGACAAATCCCCCCAATTTACTTATATATGTTGTTTTCATTAATATTTTGGGTAACCTTACAGTAACTTGAGTACCCATAGGGTGGAATTCTATAGCATTCACTCCTCGAGATTTAACCCCAATTTACATTGGGTTACTTAACAATGATTGCCTCACCCCATAATTACAGGAGTGAGTTGAGCATTATCAAAATAGCATCGTGGTTGGGGAGTGAAATATAAATTTTACTTGTGTGGTGCTGTTCTTACTTGGGAATACCCAGAGTGGGGTAATTAACTTTATTTATAGTTTTTGACTATTTTATAGGTGATCAAAGTGTGAACATACCGATGAGTGATAATGCAAGTAATTTTTGCCCCTTTGATACTCTACTAGATGATGAGGGCAAATTTAATGAAGCAGGGCAAACAAGTGTATATGCATCCCACTAACTAACGGAAATAGTGTGTTTCATGTGACTAGCAGTATGCTTCACATGTTGCAAATGAAAGGATTTTATGGGGGTCAAGCATATGAGGACCTCAATGTTTATTTGAAAAACTTTGTGGAAGTTTGTGTGCCATTTAACATAGCGTATATTACACAAGAATCTATCCGGCTTAAACTCTTTCCTTTTTCAATTACGGGTGAGGCAGTTTTATAGCTCCGCTTACTTCCACCCAGATCAATCACCTTTTGGGAGGAGATCACCACGGTGTTCCTTGGTAGATACTTCCCACCATAAAAAATGTTTCAAAAGCGGAATGAGATTGTAAACTTTTAGCAATTGAATGGAGAACCATTATTTGAAAAGTGGGAGAGGCTTAATGGAAAAATAGCCCAATTCCTAAATCATGAGGTCCCGGATAAGATGCTCCTTAAGATTTTCTATAGAGATCTTGACCCATTAAAAAATGGTTGTGGATAATGCAGCAATGGCTCTATTGTCAAATTTCATCATCTTGCGGCTTTCTGATTAATAGGTGAAGTATCCAAACAAAATTGAGGGTGGCACACCTATGATGCCAATGTTCCTAAAACACCTTCTACTACCTCTGTGGTGACCAATGAGCAAAGAAAATAAAAAGAAGGAAAGGAGGAGAACATGGCCAAGATGATGACCCGGCATGAGCTTCTAACGAAATATGTTATGAGAGTACCCACAAAAGCGGTAAATGCCATAACATCAAAGCCTTATGTAGACGATGATGAGTCAAAGAAGTTGGATGAAGAAATTTGATACTTACCAAACTACTCGGGGAGTTCCCTCCCCGCCTATCGAAGGCAAGGTAGGAGTCAATATTGGATGGATCGAGACCGAGATAGAGATTGCAAAGATAGAGAAAGTGTCTATGACCACTATATTCTTCCTCATGATAGGGCTACGGCCAAGGCGTCAAATGTTATTGGCCCCAAAAAGTTCAAGATCAAAGATGTTTTGGCACTACTCTTGAGTAGAGTTGAAGGTACGGACAAAATGGTCCATGACTTGAAGGGTGAGATCTCCGTACTCTCCCAAACAATGGTGTCACACTCTGCCTCCATCAAATATTTGGACACCCAAGTCAGGCAAATCTCCACACAACTAAATTTAAGGGCTAAAGGTAGACTTCTGAGTGGCACAATTGTTAACCCTAAGAATAAAGTACAAGTCCTAGCAATTTTCACTAGAAGTGGAAAAGCACTTGAAGAGCCCCTTAGAGGAGATGTAAGTGAAAATATGCCCAAGGCCAAGGCAAATGAGGTGACACCTCAAAAAAAAAGGAAAATAATGAGAAAGAGCTAGATGAAAATGATGACGAAGTGGTCAAAATTGAATAAACGTAAGGAGAATCAAAGCCAACCATCCATATTTCTCCTTCATTCATTCAACGATTGCATAAAAAGGAATAGAGTGAAATTTTGAGAAAATTTATGGCAAAACTTAGCAATCTTTCCATAAATATCCCACTACTTGAGGTGATTCAAGAGATTCTGAGATATGCTAAGTTAATCAAGAAGTTAATGTCCAAGAAGAAGCTCATTAAGGGTGATACCATTGAAATTACTCATGGGTGTAGTGCTATCATGGATGGCAAAGTTGCAGAAAAGAAAAATAACCTCAGAGCCTTCACTATCCCTTGCACCATTGGTACTCATGATGTTGCAAAATCTCTCTGTGACCTTGGCCAAGCATCATCCTAATGTCGTATGTCATCTATAAGAAACTTAGTTTGGATACTTCTACACCAACCTCAGTGAGACTTTTGGCGGTGTCCGATCCATAAAAAGGTCAGTAGGTATATTGTTTGATGTCCTCGTAAAGGTGGAAAATTCATTCTCCCAGTGGATTTTATTCTATAGGACTGCGAGATGGACCAAGAGGTGCCTATCATTCTTGGTCATCCTTTCTTGGCCACTAGGAGAGCTATTACAGATCTAGATTTAGGGGAATAAATTTTTCGCTACAAGGAGATGAGGTATCATTCAAGTTTGCAAGTCAAAAAAGCAAACCGTGGAGCTCCAAGTAGTATCTGTGGTGGATGTTGAAAATGAGACAGTGAAAGATGAGGGGTTTGAGAACCCATCTTGAGATTAAAAGAAAGACTTTGTGCCACGATGATAAATAAAGTGCTAGGTAGGAGGTAACCCACAAATGCCATGAAAGTGGCTCTTGTCATTTTTGTTATGTTCTCATCGTGTATTTGTTGTCTTTTGCATTTGAATAAACTATGTATTTGTGGCACTTTGGATTGCATTAAATGAGTTTTGAAAAAGGGTAAAGTGTGAAAGTTTACTTTGAAAATCCGAGCAGGAAAAGTCTGTAAAGATTGAGTAAAATGATAAACAGGAGAAAATAGGGGAGCAAAAACTGCTCTCAGTTACATACGTGATCGTGGCTACACGAGTGCTCGCGGTCGTGGCCCCTGACTCGGTCGCGATCATTTCATTCACTTAACCCCTAGTCTCCTTCATTTCCCTCACACTCTCTTTTTAAGATTTCACTCTCAAATCTAAGCTACATTGATTGGCCAAGTTGTAAGCTATCGATCAGCCTCCGTGCATATCCCTCTTGTATCACAACTACGGTAGGTTACATGAACCCTTGATTTTATTTTTGAAATAGGCCATTGAGTGCATGATTAAGAAAAGGGCCTAAAGTTTTAATTGTTAAGCATTACTTATGGTCACACTTATTATTTTTGTGGTGTTGGTTGCTTCATTGAGGTGTGCACACAAGTGGGGAAACCCCAAGTACCCAATAGTGTGTATGGTAGACAAATGTTATATGCACACCTTATGTTTGATAAATTACTCAAATGAACTTTCAATAGTGGAATTTACTTTTGAAGGGCACATTCACACATACCAGCAGTATTATTCACATGACCTTCATTTGCACCCATATTGTAGAACATGTTGGTGGCCTAGAATTGGGAGAAAGTTGAACATGCAAAAATGACACGGAACCAGCCTCAGGTGTTACAATCATGGTCATAGATCATGACCGTGGTAACGTGGACGTGACTTTTATTTCTCAATCCTAGTAACTGAGGGTAGGTTCCTATCAGCTCAAAAATCATGTACTCCTAAAATTTTAGACAATCAACCCCAAGCACTTAGTCCAATAAACTTTAATGATCAATCTAGCACGGCTTGCATGATTCAACTGACATTGAAAGATATAATGTATGTTTAGTGTTTTCAAGAAAACCTCATGGAAAAGTTTGATCAGATTAGATTCATGGTAACTAAATGCCACACTCACTACTACAGTGATCTTTTAAGGACAAAGTTACTGTTGGAAAGAGAAATTTGTTTAAAGAATGTACCAGAGAAGCTACTGACTTTTCACGAAAAACTTGAAGCCACTGGGTGGAGGTGCTTTGCTTTGGATCTATGCCTTGCAAATGAGCAATGGGTCCATGAATTTTACGCCAATATTAGTGAAGTATCTTTCTCAAACCCACTCAATATGATTGTAAAGATATGGGGAAAGCTGGTAAAAGTTGGGGCTAAGAAAATCAATGATGTTTATGGGCTCAAGCACGTAGACATGGGTGAATTTAAGGCGAAAGGGTGTAAATTCGGGACTTGGTTGGCACAATGGCTATGTCCTAAAAAGGCAGTCTCATGGACTAAGACTAGAAGCAATATCTCTATGAATGACTTCACTTTCTAGGCTCGAATATGGTTGCACATCATTTGTAGTTGAGTGTCTCCTTGCATCCATATAGAAGCAGTCCTTAAATTACGTGCTTGGATGGTTTCTTGTATTCTAGACGGCATTCCTTTTGATGTTGGTCAACTTGTGGTCAATGAAATAGATCATTTCAAAAATCATGGTGGTACAAATCTTATTTACCCTTCTCTAATTACTGAGTTGTCCAAGAGAGAAGAGGTGGAAGAATATGCTAGTGATACATGGGTGCATCCTAGAGCCCATATCTACCTATTTAGGATTCAAGGAGAGGATGCATTAGGCAAAAAAACAAAAGAAAGATCAACTTGAAAGAGACAACATGTAGCGAACCTGAGCCTCATGGTCCAACCACCATGGTACCTACTAAAGAGATCAAAGTTAATATTGTAACCATTAATGAGCTTGTGGCTAGCTTGCCTCAAGGGTAGGGAGATCCCTCCACCACCCATCACTCGTATATGTCGCATGCTGATTATGATAAGTACAAAGAGGACGAAAAAAATAAAAAAGGTACTATTGATCAAATTGAGGAATCCTACTCCTCTTTGGTGACATCACATCGGGATCTTCGGAGTGCATGTAAAAAGATAATCACTAGGGAAAAAAATGAGTTTTTTACCAAGATGTGGGAAGGGGTAAAGGGTCTATGAAAGGTTTTAAAACCCTGAAGCATTCTTCCTACTTCTTGGGTGGACAGTGATGATGAAGCCCCAGCCAAGTGGTCAAATCATGAGGAGTATGGTGAAGATACAGGGTCTGTGAGTGATTTCAGTCCTTGATGCGGTTTTAAGGAGCACCATTATCTCTTCTACCCTTGATTATTATAAAATAGGGACACTGCTACCTTGTTAGTTTTAAGTGTTTCCTTATTCATGACATTTGGGACTGTATTATTGATATTTCTGCATACTTCTTTGCTCTTTTGGATAATCCTTACCTCTATTTTTATTTGAGTTGTAATATTCAGGAACTCTAATGGTGCCACATTTGCATGAACTAGTTATTTTTTTCTTGTTAGTTGGCCAATTTAGTTTGAATTACACTAGATGAGTCTTGCCGTCGTGATTGGGTTTCTACCAATAGGCGTAGGAAAAGTCTAGGTACCTGTAGCATTGATGATTTGGGATCACATCCATATCAATTGGTGAAGTCTGAGTAACCATATGGGTAGTTAGATTGCCCTATGATTCATAATGTGAGACTATGGCTTGAGTTTTTGCCATAATTAGCACATTATGGGTGGTGCAGAGACAAAGGAAAACACCCTCCTCCACACAAAAAATTTTACAAAATCCAAAGGCATACATATGAGCAACTTTGTAATGATATTTTCCATCTTTTTATGACTCTAAGATTTGATGTTGGAAATTTAATTAACACCACATCTTTATCTCGAGCGGGTAGAATGATTAAGCCCTCTTGATGGTACTCTTATGCCATGTGTGTAAGGTTGATTGTCTTCATCTCTTATGTAGTTGTGCTATCTAGAACTTTCCCCTCTAGTCTTTCATAGCTAATTTAGATTGTATTTGGTTGGAAAGATGATCTTAGGCCATATTTGTAATTTTGGTACCCACTTTAAGCCTAAAAATCCTACCCTTGCATAAGTGTGATTCCTCATACCCACTTTGAGTCGTTGGACCTTTCTTTGGAAAACACATTTCAAGCCATGAACCATTCTTTTTATCCCTCTTTTGAACCATACCCTTATTTAACTTAAGAATGTAATTTGAGACAAAAATCCTAAGTTTGGGGAGGAAAAATTAAAGAAAGAAAGTTTGGTGCCACAAAGAGTTAGTGTATGCCTAATGTGCCTAAGTTTTGAAAAGAAATAAATAGAAGAGGAAAGGATCCAACAAAGAAATGATAGCTTTAATCTTGCAAGAAATAGGGATAAAAAAGTTGGGTGAGCAAAAAAAAAAGAGGGGGTGGGGGTTAGGCATGGTAAAAGCAAGAAATCAAGGAGAGTGGCCCATAGTTATTGAGAGAAAGAAGAACAAAACCCTTATAGAGATTGCCAAAACCATGTTGATTGACAGTGGGCTTCGAAAGAACTTCTAGGTTAAAGATATAAATACTACTCACTATTTGACAAATATGTGCTTGATTAGGTCACTCCTGAACAAGACCCTACTTTAAACCTTTTGGGCGTAAATTTTTGTTCTAAATGATGGGAAGAATGATCTAGGAAAGTTTGACTCCAAAAGTGATGAAGCAGTATTTGTAGGATATTCCTCAATAAGAAAGGCATACATAGCTTTTAACAAAAGAACTCTATGTGTTAAAGAAAGTGTGTATGTGGTCTTTTATGCATTAGGAAAGCTAATGAATCCAGATGATGATGAAGATTTTGATATTGAACAACTTATTCCTTTTCAAAGGGATGAAATTGCTGAAGATGATGGTCAAGAACTAAATGATGCAGTTGGGAAAGATAAAGATAATGGTGATCGGGGATCTTAGTTGCAAACCTTTGCTCCAATTAAAGATTATCAAGAAGGTCCACTCAAACTCCTCAGGGACCTAGTCCTAGTGGAACTCATCTCAAAAGGTCAAACTAGAGGCACAAATCCTCTCACCCCTTGATAATCTAACTCCACCTTTGGAGACTAGATTCAAAACAAAAGCTTAAGCCATAAATGTCATGGCATTCTCAATGTCTTTCCCCAAATTGATTAAATAATATGAATAACAGGTTGATGCTGGGGTTGATCAAAACAACCTAACCTACTAAATGAATCAGTTTTTCACCCTAAAATTGGCTATGATCAGGAGATGTGTATCATTGGAAAAGTAGGTGCATATTGGTATAACCTAATACCATACCTTGGCAAGTATACACCTATGGGAACTACTTTGGAAGAAAACAATTAAGGAAGACACAAACTGAGGCTACTTGGGATATTAAAAGTGAGATGTGGACCCAGTATCCTCACCTGTTTGAGGCTTCAGTTACATCCTAATGCTTTACTTTAGAGGGAAAAAGTTCTTTTAGTAGTGGATATTGTGATGACCCTCCAGGTCATTTTCTGTATTTTTTCTTATTTTCTCTATTAAGAGCTTTTCTATAGATGCCCCAAGTGATTTATCACCTACTGGAGCTGACAGTTCGATTACCTGACAGTTCTTTTGGGTTTTAGAGCCAATTTCCTTATTTTATGTCTTCGTGGGTTCATATTGTCTATCAGGAAAAACATCAGTCAAACAACCTTGTACGCTAATTCTAATAGTTTCAACAGCTCTAAAAAGTCAATTTTAGGCTACTTGCACCCTTGATCTCGGTCCTGAGGCTCCTGGACTCATTTAAGGCTATTGATCAAAAGTTAAGAAAAATAGAACATAGTTGTGGGACCCACTTTTCATCAAAGCAACCTCAGATAGAAAATTTTGTCAGCCCTATTAAGTCTAAATATGGTAGCATAGTTTAGTTGCATACGGATTTTGGATGAATCACGAGGGGTTGGTGCAGACTTATAAAAATTCCAAGTGTCAACTAGTGTTGGTGAATCACTTAAGTGCCTAATGGGTCGGTTAAGTGGCATGCTAGTTGCTTAAGTGACCTATCAGTGCCTAATAGGTATCTCTTAAGCGAAAACTTTGGCGCTTAAGTGATACCTGTTTAAGCAGCCTAAGGCCTCTTAAGAAATAGTTACAAATAGTGGCCAATGTCACTTAAGTGACCTAGTATCTCTTAAGCAATGACCGCTTAAGCGACCCGGTGTTCGCTTAAGCGGCACCTATACACTTGGAAAGCCTATAAAACCCGAATCTACCGAATTTCTCCCTTTTTTTCTTTCATATGCAAATTTGTAGAACCCTAAAAAGTGTGAAAACATGGGAGGAACATTAGTGGATAATTTTAGAGAGTTATTAGGCTCGATTAATGCATTTCTTCTCTAAATTATTGGTAAATTTCATCAAATTTCATGGTTAATTTCTCTATTAAATTCAAAAATCCCTAAAATATTGGTGGGTTGATTGTAGCACCATTATATCTTAGAATTCACCCATTTTTTAGGATAAATGTTCCTTGAGCATAGAGGGACGTTGTGTTAGTTTCAAAAGTGTGATTCTGTAAACGGGCCTCATAGGGAGTTTTTATGTAATTTTGGACACAAAGTACAATTGTTCAATATGGGTATCATTGTTCTCATTTTGATGAGTAGATTGTGATTTTGATAGTATGGCATATTGCAAAAGCTTCTTGGAAGGGGAAACCATTGATTTAGCGGATTCTTCGTGCTTTTCTTTGGCATCCTCGTAGGCTAAGTTTACCCTCTTTATAGATTGAGCTATTTTATAGTATAAATATGATATTATGCTAGATATGGGATGGGATTTAGGTGTTAGAGGTAGGATTGACAATATTTAGATTATTTGGACTATTTAGGTGAGTCACCGAGCGTTTTCGTAATGGGCATCCCAAGTTCAACCAAGACTGGGGACGCCCCCTGTTACCCAACCCAACCACCGACATCCAGTCTTAGATGGGCTAAATTTTTAACATATAATAAGATAGAGTTATTGTTCTTATTAAAACTCTAGGATAGGTTCACGACCGTGACCGACCAAACTGAGCCCAACTGTACATCACAAACCAACCAACCGTACCAAGCCAGACCATAGGCAAAAAAAAAGGAATACCAAAACATAATATGAAAATCAATCCCAAAATTTAATAGTATGGAACAACCAACAATATCTTCCAATGATGTCAGCCCATTGACTTATTCCAAAGACAAGGCTGACACCAATACCGATCTCGCCCATACCAACCCCATAAATACCACAAAGACTCTATCCAAAAGAATAAACAAATCCGTTTGGGACATGCCCCCCAAATATGGCCAAAACAATAACAACAACAACAACAATAAGAAACCCAGTGTATTCCCACACAGTGGGGTCTAGGAAAAGTAAAATTTACGGAATCATACCACTACCTTCGGAGAGGACCTATGGCTAAAACTAATATCCAAAATAAAAGAATAGTGTCTAACAAAATTTATAACACAAAATGATGCCTTTGAAAAGGATGGAAGCTCACCACTTTAGTCCAAATGCTGATACTAAATCTGCGTGCTAAACGGGAGGAGTAGAATAGCAAGTTCCGGTATAGTGTAGGTATACAGTGGCCAGTAGAAAGGGTTAACCAATGACTGCTAGCATGAATTTTAGGGTAAGGATAAAATAATGTTAGTCATAAAAAAAAAGTAAAATCATCCATAATGCATACAACCATACATATATAAGTGTCGGGTAAAGGGAATGGGTATAGCATGAACTTAAAACCTTTACCTGGGCTATGTAGCTTTGCCGTATAAACTATCCACGGGCAATATGGATTCAGCTTCCCCTACTAAAAGGGTCCCAGAGCGTGTAGCCACATGTTCGGGCAATATTCCATTAGATCACTACCACATCTCTCAAATATAAAACATGACACTTACATGTGGTTATCAAAGACCCCTCATATCCGCAAATATGAGTTTTTGGTTTGGTCCCCTCAGGACCACCACATTCCATAACTTAGCTACATACCCTACCATTTATAACAAAGGCCAATATTAGTGGTGTCGTCATACAATCCTATTACTTGCAAGTAATATCCATAGTCAAACCATTTAGGTTAAAGGGACCTTATGTGCCCTTTCCATAAACCATATTAAATACACTTGGGAGACTTCCATGTTCTCCACAAGAATAACTGTTGACACCCAATTTTGACCCTCTCATTTGTCATTATTTTCCACTCGAGCATCTATTTTTTTCACGAGGCCAAAATCTCTATTTTTGTTTATCAAAATTATGATTCTAGATACTACTTACATTATTTAAGTATTATTATTATCATTTTTTTATACTTATTATATAATATTCTGCTCTTGCAAAGTTTTATTTAATTAATCTTCTTTCATTTCTTGTTTGGTTTATTTTATAAATACTTGATCAATATTTAAGAGTTATTATTCTTTTTATTATAAAGATAATGATTGATTTAATAATTAGTATTATTTTCTCCATTTAGTTATTTAGTATTTATTTATTTTATATTTTTATTTATTCCTAAACAAGTTCAAAATTTAAATTTCAAATCCAAATCTTCCCATATCCTCCTAATATCTTTTCTTTAGGTGGAAGAATATTTTTTATTCTCAAAATCATTTCAAATCATTCTATATTATTTTATTTTACTCTTCCATATGCCTAAAATCATTTTACAAAATCAATATCTTCCTATAAAATAAAATTACTTTTTTTTAGTGTGAAGAATATTACTTTTCTAAAACAATCCCTTCTTATCATTAGGGAAAAAAATAATTTCTTTCCATTGATAACTTTCTTCCCTAACATCCATATTAGTCCCTTCTCTATCTTATATAGAGGAGGAAACTCTTAACACCATAGGGAAGGCTTTTCACGTAGAAGAGAAATAAAAATTCATACTTCCTCATTGGCTTATAGACCAAAATAGCCATGCGATTATCATTTTCATTCTCAAAGCTTCGGTTGTCGTCGAGATTGAAGTTGTTCAGTCATGCACTATCAAGATTGTCGTTCAAGTTCAACTCCAAGAAACCAAGTCAATAGTCCCACATTAGCCATCTCGATTAACATCACATCACTAGATGGACACAACTCACGGAATAAGATTAGAATAAAGTCTTTAGAGCAAAAGCCTCATTCCTACTTCTCCTACGTTTGTACCAATGCTCGAAATTTCAATCAGAGCTCTCACTTTGTCATTCCTTCGTTGCCAAATTAAGTCATAGGGAAGTTCTCTTTTATATTCATTACTTGGAATTTGATATTGAAAAGAATAAATCATGCAATACCAACTATTTTTACTATGTTAATTTAGTTAAGTGCCCATAGCGAATTGCATGGAAGGTATGTGTAATGTCAAAATTGCTTAACCAATTTCCTCTAAATAGGATTGTAGATCTTTTGGGTTTTTTGATATGAAAGGCATAGTGTTCACATTACTGTAAAAAATTTATAAGGGTTCATCTTGTATCTTAATTTTATCTTCGATACCATGTTTGATATATAACATGTCAGAGTTTATTTGAAGTTATTTTGAATATTTACATGTTATTCAATGTGTGGCTTCGTATATAACTGGAATGCTTCAGTTTTATTTTGCTTTGATTTCACCATGGGTTAATATTAGTCACCGTTATTTATGGGGATAAAGGATTAATTCATGTCTTGATATTCCTTGCGAGTATTAGTAGTAAACTGAAGCGGCAATCAACTTATGTAGAAAATTTACTACAACTTGTCATTAGTTTGTGTTAAATTTGAATTGTGTACATTAGTGATCAATTAGTGGTTAGAGTGAGTAGATTATTTTGTCAAATTACTCTTATGTAGATACTTTTTCAGTGGAAATATGAGTATACTTCTTGATCTTGTCTTGGTTTAGCCATAGAATAATTTTTCATTGTTTGTCCATAAAAAATAAAATAACAATAAAAGAATGTCCCAAATCAAAGTGGAAAATAATAGGTGTAACTTAGCTATCGATTTTGCTAGTTCAACAGTTCATTTCTCATTTTACATGATAGTTATGTCTATTGATTATTGTGTTGTCTTGCTGTGATGAGATGATATGTGTGAACTATATAGTAGTTATTATGATAATTTTGACACCACAACTTAAATTAGTTAAACTTTTAGAATAAATATGCTCTCACCACATGTGAATATTTTTTCATGTACACTACAATGGAGCGATGTTACTTGGAGTTCGACCATGATAGAGTGAAGGAGCCAACGCATGAAACAAACCTCAAATGGAATAGTCACCCCCTAGTGCGGATAAGGTACTTTTTGGGATATGATGACAAAGACATGCTACAACTGACTTCTTGTATGAAGCATATACATATAGCTTTATTAAAATATAAAACACCTCGCTACTCCCTTCCTTTCTTATCTCATATGTCACTATTTTAAACGTCTCAAAGACCGGACAACTTTTATTACTATACTATATCAACATACTTTGATACAATTTATATATTATATTCACATATTTTAGCCTTACATAACTTTATGTATGTGTTATTGAATTATTTATTTACTTTTATTAATCCTTTACATTAATTCGTCACCAAAATTGAGGTGACACACATATTACTAACAAGTTTGCATCATTTGAAGTTTCTCCATACTTTGGCGTAAGTTCAATTTATAGTTTATCATCCTCCAAGCTTGTCCTCATGCTAAAAATCAAAGGAACTCGTTGAGTCCGCAATCCTGAGAAAATAAAAAATACACTAATTATGGTACTTTTTACTTACCACTTATATGTCGCGAAAGGTTAGTCTCATATTAGTCTCATATCTCTTGTACTTTTCATTCTCTGTATGAAATGTACACTAATTGAAAGTGTTCTTTATTTGACCACTTAGATAATAATTAAGTTAAAATAAGAAACCTTTATTTGATCACATAGACTCCCTACGTAAAAGACGAATTCGGCCAGGAACTACCTTTGTGGACCTCAAAAGGTGCCTAACACCTTTCTTTCGAGGTAATTTGAATCCTTACCTTAACTTTGGTGAACTAAGAAAAAAAACAACAAAAAATAGGTTCATAGTAGCCTAGACCAGTGCCCTAACGCACTTTAATTCGTTAGGTGGCGACTCTTCACATCATCACCCTCAAAATAATCCCAAAAAGAGTTTGTAAAGTCGAATCTCAAATCCCGCGAGAAAAATAGGGCACAACAAAATGGCGACTCTACTGGGGATAATAGGTTCTAACCATTACGACTTTGTGCTTTATTTGGGATTCTCTCTATATGTTTTTCGTTTGTTGGCTTTTGACATGATTTATTTTTCTTATGTTCTCCTTTTATTGTTTATTCACATCACGAATTATTTGTCTCTTCTCTCTCTCTTTTTTTGTGTGTTATTCATGTATCTCTATGTCTACTTTTATTTTTATTGGTGATTAATTTATACACGTTAGTCCCCTCTTCTTTTCCCTTTATGTAATATCCATGCCCATTTCCCTTTATAGGTGATTATATTCGTGTCGTACTCTAGCTCTCACAACCTCTAAGTTACATAGAACTCTCATAATATCTATTCACTCCGAATGAGCATAACTCATTATTTTTCAAATGAGTAAAATATTCTTTCTAGACACCCGTATGTATTCTTTGTTCCTAATTATAAATCTTTTCTTCTAAGGTCGACTAAAGTTGAACATCAGAAATGGCCAGTCAAGAAATGTTTATCAACCTTGTCAATAACGACGATGAACATGAGAATTCGGGATTGCATCAAAACAAAGGTATTTCGAACATCAGAAGGATAGAAAGAAAAATAGAGAGAATCAGAGGGATAATGACTAATCTCCGAGGTTCAGTGGAAATGCCATCAGATTTTCCAGAGCCACTATCCAAAACTGACCTCAGTGCTCCCACCTTAAGTTGGTATTTAGTTGCATTATAGACAGCGCTCAATGAGCTGACAACTATGGGCAAGGATAAAGAAACAGAAGGATAAATTTCTAAGCATAAGGCGGAGTCATCTCAACAACTTGAGGTGAATAAGTCGCCTAAATATAAGAAAGGAGACAATAATAAAATTATGGACTTAAACCTCCCATTATATGATGGATCTGGAAACCCTCATTCCCACTTGAAGGAGTACGTTGACAAGCTATCGGTTATAGGGCAAAGTGATAGCCTTAAGACGAAACTCTTTGTTAGTTCACTTAATGGTCCGGCATTAATGTGGTACGCCGAAAATGATACTAGCTAGTAGGTCTCTAGGGACCTTTTTGCAATTGACTTTATTAGGAAATTTGATAACAAGCTTAAGAGAAAGCCCATAGTCGAGACTGATTTGGTTGAGTCACTGTTTAGAGACAAAGGAAAGACGATCATCAATGGGACATCAAAACCTACAAAGTTTGAAGTAATCATAGACCAACCTCAACCTCCAGAAATTGTTCCACTATCCAATTACATCCAAGCCTATTATCCTCAATCCTTCACAAAACCTCCTCCACAAGCTATTTGGTACTCACCTCTATTTATTGCTCCAACATCAAACTACCTTCCAATAGCTTACCAAAAACCACCAACAAATCAACAATCCACCAAACATCAACATGAGCTCCAGAAAAATCCACCAAAACAATACACTCCTCTGGGAGAACCCATAGAACATTTGTATGAACGACTCAAGGAGGCAGGCTACATCACACCCATTGCTTCTGTACCTTGTGATCCTAAGTCTTGATGCTATCATCCTAACCAAATTTGCATATATCACTCTAGGATGAGAGGACATCCTACTAAGGCGTGCTTTGTTTTGAAGAACATGATCTAAAAGTTGATCGACACCAAAATGATAAACATGATGGGGACAACTTCTGAAGCTGATTGATTTCTCAAGATTGACTGGCACTTATTGACATTGGTGAAGAAGATCATATTAATTCTTCACTCCGGACTTCCAAACATTCGAAATTCCTTTAAGTTTCACAATTTGCAGTTTCTTTTATGTTTTCCATCTTATGTAATTTGAACTACGATTGACCTAATTCCCCTGTGGATACGTAGGCGCTTATTTAATGAGATTCTGTCTCACCATAATAAAATTTTCTTTTTTATCCGTCTTTATAATTTTTCTGTATAGAGTTGGATGAATCAACAATATGATGTGAATCAACAAATCTGATGTTCAATCATAGTCGACCTTACTTATTTCTTATTTTTCTTATCTTCTTTCCAAATGCAATTGCAAATTCGACATCGCGTTCTATCACTATCTTGTTTCGTGTGAGAGGAGATCAAATCTTTACGCTTGGAACGCTTATTAAGTCCTAGTCTTCATCCTAGAATGCCTTTTGCTTTATCTTTATTACATTTTGAACTTATGTGTTATGCGATAATTTTTGCTTGACTTATTTATTTTATTTTAAGGTTGTCTTGCATTAGAATATCGAACTCAAGCGACTATCAGCAATATGACAATAAGCTCAATATCCAAAAAGTTTTTAGTCCTCCTTCTCATCTCCCGAGATAGAACGTTGCGCCTCCTTATCCTTGCCCTACCCTCACGAACTACGTTCGACCTAATTTCCATTTGAATACGTAGGCAGCCCACTTTGGGTCCGGTCTTAATCTAATAAAACATTATCTTTCCCTTTCTTTCAATTACACTTTCAAAGTGTCGGGCTAATAAGCCCAACTCCTAAGCATATTAAGGGCACATTACGGCTACGATATTCAAATGTAGGACAACCATTTCTCTTGAACTAATGTTTTGTTTGAGTTGTACAGGAGCATAGGTTCCACCCATTATAGAACGTTTTATTAACATGTTTACTGTTTCCCTATATGTTCCTTTTACCTTACTAACATGATTCTTTTTTTTATTTATTTTATTTTTTCCTCCCACACCCCAAAGATTGATTTGTGCATTCTCTTGCCCATTACACCAACTGAAAAAGGGCTCGGTCTCCTTTTCTTAAGGCTCAATCATCAAGACGAAGAAATGAGTGATAACAACAATACTAGAAATGAGCATGGTGAGATGATCGTACAAATGGAATAAAGAATTCTTCAACTACAAGGGAAATTGTCACAAGCCCGTAACTTGTCTAATTTACCCCTTGCTTTGAATGCTATTCTCGAACCACAAGTTGAGGGTAACACTGTTGTCAAATCTACTGCCATATTCTTAAGCCACCCATTACCACCACTTTCTATTTCACAATCCCCAAACAATTTAAACCACATACAAACGCTACCTAAACATAACTCACATCCACATCCTTGTCCACCGCAATGACACGCATACCCAGCTCTACTAAATTATCAAACAACATCATATACCCATAATATACCGCCAATGTTTGCTACAAATATTCCTCATCCAAACAGCCATACTTTAGATCCAAGTTATGTCAAAATGACCCCATTTACCCACCATCAATATAAATTCAAAACTCCAGCAAACGCCATCCTTATGCAATCCGTGGTTGAAAGATTGGAACAAATTGAAAACAATAAGGGGCTGAATGGGCAAAGTTACAAAGATTTGTGCATATACCCTGATGTTGAACTGTCGGAGGGGTAGAAACCTACTAGATTTGAATTGTACAATAGGACTGGAGATTCAAAAGTCCACTTGAAATTATACTGTGACAAGTTGGCAAGAGTCGATAAAAATAAGCAAATTCTTATGAAATTATTCATGAGGAGCCTCACTGGAGATGCCTTATCAGGGTATGTCACACAAGATGCAACAAAATGGTCAAACTAGATCGATATAGCCTCTGATTTCATAGAAAGATTTGGGTTCAATGTTGAGAATGCACCTGATTGGTTCTATATTCAGAAGTTAAAAAAGAAACCTATAGAATAATTTTGAGAATATGGAATGAGATGGATACGTGAAGATTTTAAAGGGCACCCTTCTTTAGATAAAAAATCAAATTAAGGAATTCTTCATTCGCGCCCAAGAGCCACAATATTATGAAAGGATGATTCTTGTAGAGGATCAAAAGATTATTGACATTATCAAATTGGGAGAGAGAATTGAAGAAGGCATTAAAAATTGCATGATAACAAATTTGGCGGCACTACAAGCGATAAAAACTTCACATGTTGATGAGAATAACAACATGAAGGAAGTAAATGTTGTCTTGACTATGTAAGATCCCAAAACCCTTCCAAGTTACCAAACACCACATCCCCCGCTTCAATACCAAATACCCATATATCAAGCACCTTCATATCCATTTCAGCAACCTCCTCACTTCCAAATACCTTCAACTACCTTCCAATAACCATTACCTTATCCAAATCCTCCGAGAGCTCTATGACCCAATCAATTCTTCAAAATTCGAGCCAAGCATCAAGAAAATCAGTCAAGATAGTACACTCCTTTAACCAAACCTGTAGACCATCTTTATGAGAGATTAAGGGTTGATGGCTACATTACTCCAATTCCTGTAATTGTAATGAATACATGCGTGAATTGGATTGATCATTCCAAAATGTGTGCTTACCATTCAGGGATGACAGGCCACGCCATAGAGGAATGTCGTGCTTTACAGGACAAAATTCAAGCATTGATTGATATCAAAGTGCTAAATGTGATGAGCCATATCTTGATATTGATTAAGTATTTCCATCTATCTGACGTTAAGGAAGAAGTATCACATTGCTCATTCTAGGCTCTCAAGCACTTGAGTTACTATAACATTTACATATTCTTGAAAAATATGAATTTTCTTTATGTAATTTAAACACCGTTCAACCTGATTCCTATTTAAGAGGGATACGTAGGAACTCCTATAGAGTTCGGTCTTATCACAATGAAATTTTCATATTTTCCTAAAGCATGTAACTGGGGTAGAATTTTTGAAAGGATTTCAAAAACTCTATGATTCTACAAGTTCAAGATGTATGGGACATATAACTGGGGCAGAATTTTTTAGAGGGTCTCAAAAATTCTATCAAGAAACATTTCACAAATTCAAGGCTAGCAAGATTGAGGCCGTGAACTGGGGCAAAAATTTTTAAGGAATCTTCAAAAATTTCATCAAGGATTACATCTCAAGAAAGTGATATAAATACAATGAATTGGGGACCTGAACAAAGGAGTCAGCTAGGAGTCGGCAGAGACACGAATCAATCTTTCCTCTTTTTTAAAAACTAATAATTTTACTTTGAGTGCAGGAATAAAGTGATGAGTACAAATCTTAAGTATGTTATATACCATCAGAAGACATAAGCTTAAGTATTCTCGTTCTGTATTCTGAGCGGGTTAAGGACTGCCCTCTTCCGAGAAACTAACTAAGGCTAAGCATAGTCCTTGAAACTTAGTTGGGTTAAGCACTACCCTCTCTCGAGCAATCATCCAGACTAAGCAGTATTTCAGAAACTCGATGAAGTTAAGCACTACTCTATCTAAAACTCTCTAAGGCTAGCACTATCCTTGGAAAGTCAAGTGGGTTAAGCACTACCTCTTTCGAGAAAAGTGACTAAGGCTAAGCATTGTCCTCAAAAGTTAGTTGTGTTAAGCACTACCCACTCTGAAGAAATCATCCGAACTAAGAAAGCATTGTTTTGGAAACTCGATGGAGTTAAGCACTACTCTATTTAAAATTCTCTAAGGCTAAGCACTGTCCTTGGAAATTCAAGTGGGTTAAGCACTATCCTCTTTTAAGAAAAATGACTAAGGCTAAGCATTGTCCTTGAAAGTTAAGTGGGTTAAGCACTACTCGCTCTCGATAAATTATCTGAACTAAACATTGTTATGAAAACTCGATGGAGTTCAGCACTACTTTATCTAAAACTCTCTAAGGCTAAGCACTATCCTTGGAAATTCAAGTGGGTTAAGCACTACCCTCTTTCGAGAAACTGACTAAGGCTAAGTATTTTCCTTGAAAGTTAGTTGGGTTAAGCACTACCCGCTCTCGAGAAATCATCTGAACTAAGCATTATTTATGAAACTCGATGGAGTTAAGCACTACTCTATCTAAAAATCTCTAAGGCTAGCACTGTCCTTGGAAAGTCAAGTAGGTTAAGCACTACCCTCTTTCAAGAAACTGACTGAGGCTAAGTATTGTCCTTGAAAGTTAGTTGGGTTAAACACTACCCTCTCTCAAGAAATTGTCCAAACTAAGTATTGTTTCAGAAACTCGATGGATTTAAGCACCACTCTATCTAAAAATCTCTAAGGCTAAGCACCGTCCTAGGAAAGTAAAGTGGGTTAAGCACTACCCTCTCTCGAGAAATCATCCAAATTAAACATTATTTTGGAAATTCGATGGAGTTAAGCACGACTCCATCAAGAAACTACCTCAGGCTAAGCTTTGTCCTCTGAAAATCGATTAATTTACTAAAAACAAATATCTATTTTCCAATACTGAACATGCTAAGCACAATCACCGCGACATTATAAAATGCTGATGTTTTTACTAGAAATAGACTAACAAGTAGCTGATCACGTGATTCCATAATGAGAAGCCCCAAAAGTTAATCTCACAATGAGAAGTCAATCAGATGATCACATGATTCCACGATACAACTGATACGCTTTCTTTATGTCCACATTTATGTTACGTTTATCAATTATTTACTTCATACATGCCTAGCCTTTGTTATTAAGTGATGTAAAGACGCAGGTAACAGAGAAGGAACAACAAACAAAGGCAATTTTTGCTTCTGTTTGCAGGAGAATCACTCCATCTATTCATCCACCACGTGAACTCATCCTGAAACTCACGAACCTCAACATCTTCAAAATTCTCCATACGTCATTGTTTCATTCTATCCCAAATCCTATCCGACCCACGATACCATTTTATGATGCCCCAACGTTTGTCTCTAATATTCTTTAGGAGTATTGTCCACTCCTAAATCTAGAACTTCAAATAGCCTGATTCTCATAAAACCAGAGATATGTAGGTGACTTGAAACTGAAGTCTAAGACACACTATTTTTTTAAACCATCTCCCATTGCTTTAACTCAAACGACTCTTCCTCGGTCGGACAAAATTGGGTACTATGTCAACTTTCATTGCTTGACAATTCTTTCATTATTCTCAAGCAACGAAGGGGCAGCTGTTGACACCCAATTTTCACCCTCCCATTCGACATTTTTTTTTTCCTCGGGCGTCTATTTTATTCATGAGGCCAAAATCGCTATTTTTGTTTATTAAAATTATGATTCTACTACTTGCATTATTTAAGTATTATTATCATCATTATTTTTATATTTATTTTATATTATTCTTCTCTTGCAAAGTTTTATTTAATTATTCTTCTTTCATTTCTTGTTTGGTTTATTTTTTAAATATTTGATCAATATGTAAGAGTTACGATTATTTTTATTATAAAGATAATGCTTGATTTAATAATTAGTATTATTTCCTCCATTTAGTTATTTAGTATTTATTTATTTTATATTTTAATTTAGGCCTAAACAAGTTCAAAATTAAAATTTCAAATCCAAATCTTCCCATATCCTCCTAAAATATTTTCTTTAGGTGGAAGAATATTTTTTATAATCAAAATCATTTCAAATCATTCTACATTATTTTATTTTCCTCTTCCATATCCCTAAAATCATTTTACAAAATCAAAATCTTCCTATAAAATAAAATTACTTCTTTTTAGTGTGAAGAATATTACTTTTCCAAAACAATCCTTCTTATCATTAGGGAAAAAGATAATTTCTTTCCATTAATAACTTCCTTCCCTAATGTCCATATTAGTCCCTTCTCTATCCTATACAGAGGAGGCAACTCTTAACACCAGAGGGGAGGCTTTTTATGTAGAAGAGAAATAAAAATTCACGCTTCCTCATTGGCTCATAGACCAAAATAGCCATGTGATCATCATCTTTATTCTCAAAGCTTCGGTTGTCGTCGATATTGAAGTTGTTCAGTTATGCACTATCAAGATTGTCGGTCAAGTTCAACTCCAAGAAATCGAGTCAACAGTCCCACATTATCCATCTCGATTAACATCACACCACTAGATGCTCACAACTCACGGAATAAGATTAGAATGAAGTCTTTAGTGCAAAAGCTTCGTTCCTACTTCTCCTACGTTTCCACCAATGCTCAAAATTTCAATCATAGCTCTCACTTTGTCATTCCTTGCTTGCAAAATTAACTCACAGGGAAGTTCTCCTTTATATTCATTACATGGAATTTGATATTGAAAAGAATAAATCATACAATACCAACTATTTTTACTATGTTAATTTAGTTAAGTGCCCATAGCGAATTGCATAGAAGGTATGTGTTTTGATTATTGTGTTGTCTTACTGTGATGAGATGATATGTGTGAAATATATGACAGTTATTATGATAATTTTGACACCACAACTTATATTAGTTAAACTTTTAGAATAAATATGCTCTCACCACAAAGACAGGCTACAACTGACTTCTTGTATGAAGCATATACATATAGCTTTATTAAGATATAAAGCACCTCACTACTCCCTTCCTTTCTTATCTCATATGTCACTATTTTAAACATCTCAAAGACCAGACAACTTTTATTACTATACTATATCAACATTCTTTGATACAATTTATATATTATATTCGTATATTTTTGCCTTACATGACTTTTGAATACTAAAACATTCTTATTTAGTACTCTTAAATAAATTTCTGTAAGGATTTCAGTTTTCTGGTCTTAAGGCATTTAAGGGAGTCGATATAGAAATTGGAATAGAGGGAGTAACATCGGATTCGGCCCATTTCAGCCTTGTCATACCCTAATCCCACTCACATTCTCTCTTTTACTTTATGTATGTGTTATTGAATTATTTATTTACTTTTATTAATCCTTTACATTAATTCGTGACCAAAATTGCGGTGACACATATATTACTAAAAAGTTTGCATCATTTGAAGTTTCTCCATACTTTGGCGTAAGTTCAATTTATAGTTTATCATCCTCCAAGCTTGTCCTCATGCTAAAAAGCAAAGGAGCTCATTGAGTCCGCAATGCGGAGAAAAGAAAAAAGATACACAAATTACGATACTTTTCACTTACCACTTATATGTCGCGAAAGGTTAGTCTCATATCTCTTATACTTTTCATTCTCTATATGAAATGTACGCTAATTGAAAGTGTTCCTTATTTGAAAACTTAGTTAATAATTAAGTTAAAATAAGAGACCTTTATTTGATCACATAGAATCCCCACGTAAAATACGAATTCGGCCGAACCATCTTTATGGACCTCGAAAGGTGCATAACACCTTCCTTTCGAGGTAATTTGAACCCTTACCTGAACTCTGGTAAACTAAGACAAAAAATAGGTTCATAGTAGCCTAGACCGGTGCCCTAACGAGCCCTAATTCGTTAGGTGGTGACTTTTCACATCATCACCCTCAAAACAATCCCAAAAAGATTTTGTAAAGTCGAATCCCGAATCCCGCAAGGAAAATGGGGTGCGACAATAACCATTTAGCCTTTAGCCTTTTCAAACCATTTAAACCATGCATAAATCCTTTATCAAGTTTAAAACGTGCAAGAGTTCCATTGAAAAAAGTCAATGCATTGAACATATCTTTATAAGCATTTCATCAAACACCTTGGGGGAATAATATAACTAAAATCAATTTCAAAGACCATGATACCATTACCATGCAATTCAATTGTCCAAAACCACCATTAATGCTTATAAAAGCATAATTAAAACCATAGGAAACAATAACGAAGCATTCAATATCAAACCCCCCAATAATAGTTAAAAACCATAATCATGAAATAGTAAAAACCATGAAATCAAACATATAAACCAAGCCTTTAGTTGAAATTACAATGAGGGAAGATAATCATTCCTTATATCGAAAAAATGATGGAAAGAAATCACCAAAGCAAGCCCTTAGTTGAAACCCTAGCTTCCTTGCCCCAAAAGCTCTTGAGAGAATTATGAGATGTTTTGGAATAGTTTCTAAGTGGTAATGAATAGAATAATATGGTAAATAACCTCCTAAGTGTATTAGAAGTCGTGGGTTCTAATTAGGATAAGTAGGGAAATGTCCAGAATACCACCACTAAAGTTGCACAAAGATCCCATCACAGGGATACGACTGACCCTCACGAGTCGTATCCTCCTACACAATCGATATCCACCACTCGTATCTAGACCTCAACCCTTGGATCAAACACTGTCTAGTAAATGACTCATCCTACCAAGTTATAACTAAAACATATAATGCGTACCCATAACCCGTATCCCTGGTAGAATAAAATACTAGGAGAATCAAACACAACCCATCGTACGAATCATTGATACATATCGTACCAAGACCTTACGACTCACACCTCTAAGTCATACCCATTCCAGTAACCAAAACCATCCCACCAGCTAACACTGGTCAGCATACGACTGGACCATACTACTCATGCCTCAGCATACGGCTCATACACATGAGTCGTATTGGGTGTAGAGAACAGATTTCTAAGAAATTTTCTAAAGCTCAAAACCCAGGATATTTCAGTCTCCCCCACTAGGAATATTTATCCCCAAATGATGGACAAGGTAGGGGTAACCACACACAGAGATCTTCATTATCAAACATCCCTTTAATAAAGTTTGAAAACAAAAAGGCAAAGATGTTAATCTTTCCTTTAACAAACTCAGAAAATAGAGGTGCGTTCAAGACATATACCTTCCTCACGAATCCCAGGAGCAAAAAATAAATCCGGATACTTGGACTTCATATCCTCTTCCACTTCCCAAATAGCTTCTTCCACCTTATGGTTCTGTCATATAACCTTAACCAAAGCCACATCCTTGGTCGACAACCGATGAACTTTCCTATCTAATATCTCTATCGGGATTTCTTCATAAGACAGAGAATCCAAATTACCCAATCCTTCCAGTGGAACAACCGAAGAAGGATCACCAAGACACACCCTCAACATAGAAAGATGAAAGACCAGATGAACCAATATTAAAATAGATGGCAACTTCAACTCATAAAAAACTTTGCCAACTCTCTGCAAAATCACACAAGGACCAATGAACCAAGGACTGAGTATCCTCTTTTTATCAAATCACACCACTCCCATCATGGGAGACACCATTAGGAACAACCTATCCCTGACGTCAAACTCTAAGTCTCTACGCCTAACATTTGTATAGGATTTTTTGCGACTTTGGGCAGCCTTAAGCCTATCTTAAATCACCTTGACCTTTTCTATCGCCTGAAAAACCAAATCAGGATCAAACATATCCGCTTCTCCAAGCTTAAACCACCCAATAGGAGATCTACACCTCCTACCATACAATGCCTCAAAAAGAGCCATACCAACTCTCGAATGATAGATATTGTTGTAAGCAAACTTCACCAAAGGTAGATGCTCAACCTAATTGCCACCATAGTCAATCACATAGGCTAGAAGCATATATTCTAATGTTTGAATAGTTCTCTCTGCTTACCCATCCGACTGTGAATAAAAAGCAGCACTCAAACTAACCTTATTCCCCAACCCTTTCTTGAAAGACCGCCAAAAATGAGATGTAAACTGCGTACCACGATTAGAGATAATTGACATAGGTACCCCATGCATCTTCACAATCTCTTGAAGATACACTCATGCATAATACTCCATCAAAAAGGTAGTTCGCACCAGCAAGAAATGCACAAACTTGGTCATCCTATCCACGATGACCTAAATCAAATCATACTGATTCTGAGACCAAGGAACACTAGTAACGAAGTCCATATTGATCACTTCCCACTTCTATTTGGGAAAATCAATTTCTTAATACAACCCTCCTAGCCTCATGTGCTCAACCTTAACTTGTTGACACACCATGCACTTGGATACAAAATCAACGATATCCCTTTTTATGTCACTCCACTAATAGATATACTTGAGATCATGATACATCTTAGTCGAGCCGGGATGAACAACATTGCGTGACTCATGCGCCTGAACCAAAAACCTTTTATCCAACTTATCGACATCAGGAACACACAACCTCCCTTGGTACCATAAAGTACCATCACTAGTGATCTTAAACACCACTACCTTTGGCCCACCAATGTCTTCCTTGATTTTCATCAAGAGAGGATCCAGCACTTTTTCTTCTTAATCTCCACCCCAAGAGATGATTGAACCACTTCTTGCACCATCAAACCACCATCCTTAGAGTTGAAAAGATGAACTCCAAGATTAGCTAAGTGGTAAATATCCTTTACCAATTCCCTCTTACCTTCCTCTACGTGAGCCAAAATCCTAAGGATAACCTGCTAAGATCATCATCAACCATATTAGCCTTACCTGGGTATTAATGAAGACTCATATCATAATCATTGAGAAGCTCAAGCCACCTCTTCTTCCTGAGATTAAGCTCTTTCTAAGTGAACACGTACTGAAGACTCTTGTGTTCAAAAAAGATATCCATGTAAACATCATACAAATAATGCCGCCATATTTTCAAAGAAAACACAGCCGCCAACAACTCAAAATCATTAGTAGGATAATTCCTCTCATATACCTTAAACTGATAGGAAGAATAGTCAATCACCTTCCCATACTATATCGAAACATAACTAAGCCCTACTCGAGATGCATCATAATAAACGATAAACCCACCATTGCATTTTGTCAAGGTCAGTATTGAAGCCGAAATCAACTTATCTTTTAACTTCTCAAAACTCCCTACACAAGCATCCTACAAAGAAAACTTAACCTTCTTCTGAGTCAAATTAGTCAAAGGAGAAGCTATCGAATAAAAGCTTTCCAAAAACTATCTATAATAATCGACTAAACCCAAGAAGCTCCGGATGTCGGATAGAGTCATGGGCCTAGGCCACCTTTTCACCATAACAACCTTCTGCGGATCCACCATGATCCTTTCAACCAGAACTTACACTTAGAGAATATGGCATACAACTATTGTTCCTTTAGGGTCTGCAACACCACACGGAGCTGATTAGCACAATACACCTCACTCTTCAAATAAACCATAATATCATCAATAAACACATTGATGAAGCGATCCAAATACTGCCTAAACACTCTGTTCCTAAGTCCATAAATGCTGTCGGAGCATTAGTTAACCCAAACGAGATCACTAAGAACTCAAAATGCCTATATCGAGTATGAGAAGTCGTCTTAGGGATATCCACCTCCCTAACCTTAAGTTGATGGTACCCAAACCAAAAATCTATCTTAAAAAAGAACTTGGCACCATGTAACTGATCAAATAGATCATCTATTCGAGGAAGAGGATATGTGTTCTTAGCCATCATTATCTTCAACTGCCTGTAGTCAATTCATATTCGAAGAGAACCATCCTTCTTGTGCATAAACAACACCGACACACCCTACAGAGAAATACTAGAATAAATAAATACCTTATCCAGAAAATCCTTAAGTTTTTCCTTGAGTTCTCTCAATTAACTCGGAGCCACTCTATATAGATGGATTGAAATTAGATGAGTGTTCGGAAGCAAATAAATACCAAACATAATTTCTTTATTTTGGGGAACACAAGGAAGAACATTCGAAAAGACCTCTGGGAACTCATTAACCACAAAGACTGATGACAAAGAAGGACCTTTTGAGTTAGAATCTTTAACCCAGACTAAGTGATAAAGACAACCTTACAGATTAACCTCCAAGCTCTAAGATAAGGAATAAACCTCCCCCTAGGAGCTAAGGAACTACCTTCTCACTTTATAATTGCTTTACCAGGGAACTTAAAGATAACCCTATGGGTCCAACATACCATAGACACATAATAAGAATGCAACTATTCTATACATAAGATTATATAAAAATCTACTATATCCAACTCAAATAGATCCGCCAAGGTCTGCTTGGTACCCACAGATACCATACACCCCCTATAGATTCTCTTAGTAATAACTGAGTCACCTACCGGGGTAGAAATAGAAAAGGATCCAAAATAACTTCCGGATGAAAACCAAAAGAAACAGACACATATGGAGTCATAAAAGAAAGAGTGGACCCTGGATCAAGCAAATAATATACATCCAGAGAAAAAAGTTATAACATACCGGTAAAGGCATTAGGTGATGCCTTGGATTCCTGTTGAGACGCCAAAGTATGCAACCTATTCTGATCAACACTAGAGCCAAGAGAAGTAACAAAAGAAGATGCCACACTACTAGGTGCAGGAGCAGAAGATGAAGCCACTGGAATCTTATTTGCCCCCACAGCAACCTTATTGATCAGACAATCCCTAATTTGTTAGCCTACCTGACCATACCTGAAGCACTTATACCTTTCTTTCTTGCAATAAAACTAATGAGGACTACCACAACATCGACAAAGAGGACACAAAGAAATTGACTAACCTTCGCTCGCCTGCTATTGGCCAACTTATGCCCGAGAATTGTCACCAACTTTATGACGCCTGTCTCCCGACTATTGTAGGTATGGAGAACTGGTAGAAAAGGATCCTGAACTCCCCCACTTATTTTTCTACCACTTTCTACCATCTCTACTACCCTGAGACTGAGCACCTCTCTGATTAGAAAAACTATTCTGCTTTTCCTGCCTATCCTTAAACTCTGCCTATTTCCTTTTCTCATACTCAACCTATTACTTATGAAAAGTCAACCTTGAGATGTCCATATCTTTAATCAACAAGGCAGTCTTGCTCTCTAAAATAAAATATCTAATCAACCCAGAAGGAAACTTCCTTATTTTTATCCTCATATCAGCCAACAAATTAAGAGCATACCTTGATAACTGATGGAACTTCAAAGCATATTCATTTATATATATCCCTCCTTACCTGAGGTTTTCAAACTCCTCCATCTTTGCTTTCCTAAATTCTAGAGGAAAGAACCAATCTATGAAGGCAATAGAAAAAGCCTCCCACAACCCTTCTTCTTCCATATCACCCCTATCCCTGTCCCACTCTGCATACCATTGATAAGCAACATCCTTGGATGAATAAGCTTCAAAGTTAACCCCGCCTACATTAGTAGTCTGCATCACTCGAAAGATCTTTTTTATTTAATCCAAAAAGCCCTATGGATCCTCCTCCACCTTTACCCCAGTAAAACTTAGAGGACCTATCTTCATAAATTGACAAATCCTTATGGCCTCAGCAGACAAAGCACCAGTCGCACCCTACTCAACCTGAGCAGTAACCAATTAGGCAATGACATAAATAGACTGATGAAATTTGGCATTCGTTGCATTGCCCTGAGGGGCCTAAGGAAAACTAACCAGAATAAAAGAAACTCCAGCACCATCAGGAATAGGACCATGTGATCGAAGATGTACTCTAGACATAGGACGTACACCTTTAGCATTATCCCTGAATGGGATGGAAGAATTTCCTCGTGTTTCAGATATATAAGGCAAGATATGAAAGATGAAAAAACAAGTATTAGAGGAGATTCCAGGATTGAGAACTCAAGCTTGAAGATAGAATACCCTGAAAGTGAAACATTCCTAAATGTCGTGCACCCTTTTACTTATGAGTGAGGTGCACTTCACACCCCTAAAAGAGACCCTACTTAATATATCTTTGTGGACATCCTAGTTGAACATGAAGCTAAAAATTTGATACCAACTTGGCATGACCCGACCCAGGGCCTTATCACAATGGTCATCCAAAGTCCAACCAACACCGGGGACCGCCCCCTATTACCCAACCCAACCACCTATATCCAGCCATAGATAGACTGAATTTCAAATATATATAAGAAGATAGTATTGTTATTCTAATTAAGACTCTGGCATAGGATGATTACCATAACCGACCCAACCGTACCTCACCAAATGACCAACCATACCAAGCCAAACCATAGACTATAAACGATAGGAACACTAAAACTTAATATAAAAATCAATCCCAAAATGTAATAGGATGGAACAACCAATAATATCGTCCAATGATGTCAGGCCACCGGTTTATTCCAATGCCAATGCTGACACTAATACCGATCCTGCCTATACCAACCCCAAGAATTACCACAAATCTATTATCCAAAAGTGTAAACAAATCTATTTGGGATATGCCCTCAACCATGGCCAAAACTAATATCCAAAATAAAAGAAAAGTGTCTACAAAAAAACATAACATGAAATGATACCTTTCGAAAGGATAGAATCTCACCACTTTAGTCCAAATACTAAATAGGAGGAGTAGAATGATTGATTCATATATTGCATGGTATACAAACGCCACTAGTCAGGGTTAGAAAATGACTGCTAACATGTAACTAAGGGTATAGATAAAATAATGCCAATCATAAAACCAAGTAAAACCATCCATAATGCATACAACCATACATTTATAAATACAGAAAAAAGGGATTGCATTTAGCATCCACTTAAAATCTTTACCTGGGTTGTGCAGCTTTGTCGTCATAACCACCCACGGGCGATATGGATTCAGATCCCCCTGCTGAAAGGGTCCCAGTACGTGTATCTGCATAATTAGGAAATATCCCATGGGATGACTAGTACATCCCTCTAATATAAAAGATGACACACATGCATAGTCATCAAGGACTACCCATATTGGCAAATATGAATTTCTGGATTTGGTCGCCCCTGGATCGCCACCTTCTACGACTTAGCTAAACACCACACCATTAATGCCTAATTAAAACCTTGTCAAAATAATACATTTACCATTTATTAACCAAGGCTAATATTGGTGGTATCACCATACCATCCAATTACTTGCAAGTAATATCCATAGTCAAACCATTTAGATTAAGTGGATCTTGGGTTCCCTTTCCATAAATCATATTAAATTGAATTGGGAGTCTTTCATGTTCTCCACAAGCATAAACTTTAAACTTTAGCCTTTTCAAACCATTTAAACCATGCATAAATCTTTTATCAAGTTTAAAACATGCAAGAGTTCCATTAAAAGCAGTTAATGCAATGAACATATCTTTATAAGCATTTCATCAAACACCTTGGGGGTTAAATATAACCAAAACCAATTCCAAAGACCATTAAACCATTACCATGTAACCCAATTGTCCAAATCCACCATTAATGCAAATCATCATTAAAACCATAACCAAGAATTCAATATCAAAACACCTAATAATAGTTGAAAACCATAATCATAAAATAGCAAAAACCATGAAATCAATCATATAAACCATGACTTTAGTTGAAATTATAATGAGGGAATATAATCATGCCTTACATATAAGAATTGAAGGAAAAAATCCCCAAAGCAATCCCTTAGTTGAAACCCTAGCTTCCATGCCCTAAAAACTCCTGAGAGAATTATGAGATATATTGAAATAGTTTTTAAGTGTTGATGAATAGAATAGTGGGATAAATGACCTCCTAACTGTATTATATATTGAGGGTCCTAATTAAGGTAAGTTGGAAAATATCTAGAATACCCCCACTTAATTTGCACAAAAATCCCATCATAGGAATACAACTGGTCCTCTAATTCATATCCTCCTACACGATTTGTATCTACCACTCATATCCAGACCTCAACCCTTGTATCAAATTCTTTCTAGTATACAACTCATCCAACCAAGTTGTAACCATAGCATATGATCCGTACCCATAACCCGTATTCATAGAAGAATAAAATACTAGGAGAATCAAATACTACCTACTATATGAGTCTTTGATACGACTCATACTAAGCCCTTACGACTTACACCTCTAAGTCATACCCATTCCAGTGACCAAAACCATCCTACCAACTAACACTAGTCAACATATGACAGGACCATACCACACATACCTCAATATACAGCTTGTACCCATGAATTGTATTGGGTCTGGAGAACGGATTTCCAGTAAGTTTTCTAATGGTCAAAACCCAGGATGTTTCATTAGGCTATCTTAAAATCATAATTTAGGGATAATTAATTTAGTTGCTTATTTTTTTGGTAGAATTACTATCTTTAGGCAATATAGGACTTATTTAATATCTAGAAGTGAATTTAGATATCTTAGTCTAGTCTGGGGTAGAATTTGCCTAAAAATAGATTTTGGGGATTAAAAGTGGGCCTCTCTGACCTACCTTAGGCCATGACTTATGTTATCTTTTATAGACTTCTATATGAATGTTATACCTTCAAAATGCTTATTTTGGGACTTTGAGAAGGTTAGATACTTAATCATAATGTTAGTTTGGTATTTTTGAGTTAGTGCTAATTTGGGGAAAAACCCAGTGGTTTGTTGATTATATAAGTTTCGATTCTAGACCATCAATTGTTGATTATATTGATGATATGAGTTTTGATTCAAGTTCAACAATTAATGGTGATATATATAATGTGAGTTATATTTCAAGTCAGGTGAATGATGTTATGTTGTTGATGTTATTGAGTTCTGGTATAAGTTCAGGATTGGGAGTTTATTTATGATATGATATGGTATGGATGGTTTTAAGGTTATAGTTGATGTTCAGTATATTTATGGATCTTCAGTTATTTACTTTCCATTGCTTGCACTCTTCGGGCTTATGGGCACTTGCATTACGTTATTTATATTTGTGCATTTTTTACTTATAAGGGCCAATTTAGTAGTTATAATTGCATGATCATTATGCTACTATCCCAAATTTACTTATTTATTTATGCACCATAATGTTGGAGATTATTTCTAAGTTTTCCCATTTACCTTGACTTAGCTTATTTGTCTAGCATTTTATCATATTTAAATCATGATTTAGCTTAGTTAGTCGATGATTCCTACTGATTACCCCTGGTTTTTGTACTCACAATACTTCTATACCTTTTTGATGTAGATTCGAGAACTAGTAACTATCATTAATGAGACGTTCGTGCAGAGTTGATTTTGGAGATAGAGTGAACTCTCAGAGTTGGAGTTGCCCCTTATTCCTACTATAATATATGTCTAGTTTTTCATTTTTGAAAATAGATTATATTTTACTATTTTAGTACTTATGTTTAATCAGTAGTAGATCTTGTACAGACACTACTAGGTCGTGCGATGGTTGTCGATGTTTTGTCTATCTTTGACACTATCTTTATTACCTTATTATTGTTATGAGTCTTTTATTATTGAATTCTAGATTTTAGGTAATTTTCTGCCAATTTAGCCCATTATTTATAGCTTTGGGCTACGGTTTGGCTTAACTACTAGTGGGATATAGTTGGTGCCATCATGACTCATAAATTGGGTTGTGACAAAGCCTTAATCAAAATTTTTGTATGTTACTTATAACGATAGAAAGGGTCGTGTAATGACTCTCTAGTTTATTACCTCAATTTCTATGTATTTATAGAATTTTAAGCCTTCCCACAATATTTATAGGTCATTTGTGATGTTCCAGAACTTTCGGTTCAGTGCTCAAATAATTTGTTTGGATTTTAGGATCATTTCTTTATTTTGGAGATTTTGTTATTAAAGATTTGGTATCAGATCAAAACTCCTAGTAGATTACCTCGGTTGAGAATTACAATAGAGCCATCATCTCTGAAGTATTTATTTTAAGCTTAAGGGACCGTTGGTTCAAGTCTCGAGGCTTTCAAAATCATTTTGGGATATTGGACGGATTATATAAAAAATGAAATATCAGTGTGGGCCTTATATTTAATCAAAAATATCTTGGATGAAAGTATTGATAGTTTCATTGAGTTTGGAATGTTGATAAAAGTCCATTTTGGACTTAGAAAAAACTAGGTATCTGGTATCTAGTGTGACTACTTAAGTAGTAAAGGAACCACTTTAGTGCCCCTTGAGCTGCTTAAGTAGCCATAGGCAGCCGACTATGCCGCTTTAGTAGCTGGGTGGCCACTTTAGTGGACCCCTAATTTAACGCCTACGGGCTACTGTAATTGTACCCGCACCAATGCTGCCAAATAGCTAAAGTGGTTAAGATGCCTCTTTAGTGGTACGCGCTTCAACGCTTGAGTGTCCGCCTAAGCAACACCTAGAAGCTTTTTATCTCCTTTTGACCACCCAATTTTTCACCATTTCTTCCACCATTTCATACCAAATTGAGAACTCGAAGATAGAAAAAAGTGGGAAATTATCCATTGAAGCTATGGTAAGACATCCTAATACACCTTGATCATTTCCCATTAATTTTTCTTAAATTTGCATCCTAATTCATGGTGAATTCTTAGATTTAGGGCTTGAAATTCCTAAAATTTAAGGGTTTGTTTGAAACCCAATTTCTGCTCCATTTGTTCTTAACTTTCGAGCATACATTTGTAGTCCTTCGAGGGACCTCGTGACATATTTAATTTTGGATTACGTTTGTGAGCCTCATAGGCCCGTTCTTAACCAAATTTTGACCCAACCCTTACTATAGCAATATGGGTCTCTTTTTACTCCTAGTGGTGTATAGATTACTATTTTTATAGTATGGCAATATTTCAAGTTCGTGGAGCAAAAGTGGATAATTTATGGATGATTCAAGGATTTGCATATCGACATCGAGATAGGCTTTTGTTTGCTCTTCTTCATGAGATGGTGTACTATATATATTTCATGTTAGATTGGGATATTAGGATATGATTATGGGTAGAACACTATGACTTAGCCCAAATTATGAGTTCAGGGATTACAAAGGTAAATCGACCCTTAAGATGAAATTATTATGCTTTCCAAATCCTATTACCTTAGGTTTCTAGCATGATAGGCGTAGTTGAGGCTAATAACCCTTAGTATAAGGTTCACTACTCGACTGGGTGGATTATGATGTTTTCCTAAATTATAATATCATTGTATCAGTTATATATTATTAGGTCCAAGGTCGTGATTATAATATTAGATGGATTTTAGGATAGTAATTTACCCTTGTAAAGGGTGTGGTTTAGCTTATTGACGTTTAGATACTTATAATGGTATTTTCTGGATATTGGTGATGGCATGTATAGATTTGGTACATTCATTCTTACTTAACGGTATGATTTTGACTAAAATTATGGTTTTACTATTGTTTTCCAAAAAATGAATTTATTCCCACTTTTCACTTTTAAAATAGATTATTTCACAATAGGAATCATATCACGTTAATGAATGATTTATGGGCTTTTGAGGATAAAAATAATGTTTTGGAGATTTGACTGAGATAGATTTTAGTCCACGAATTTACTAAAACTATTTAATTTGGTCGAGAGAGACTCCGGCCCTTTCTATACTTTCATGATGATTTAGTCCTAGAGTTTACCTCAGGCAATGAATTTATAAACTTACACTCTTTTAGCCATGGTTTAATTTTGTGACTTATACACACATATATAGATACCTACGGTACTAGATGGATTAGATTAATGATGATGATGGTTATTAGAAATCCTAGATCAGGAATCAGGCAGTGTATATAGGTACTCCTAAATCCCCTAAGGGCCCTTTCGTTTTTGAGTCATCATATCAGAGAAGAGACTTAGATATCGGTCCATTCTTTGCAAGTCTTCGAGTTAGAGGATGTGTATACATTGGGTTACTTTTTGGTACTTAAATTGGTTATGGTATTATTGATTCACTTTGCATTCATCCAAATATATGCATTTCCTTTCTCCAGTATGCACCCATATATATCAGCCTTGTAGGGGTTGTATAGGTATAGGTGATGAGCACTGCTTGTGGTGTGTTGTATATTAATTGTACCTTTCAAGTTATGGGACTTGGATTTAGGTATTATTTATCCAATCTAGTTGGTTACTTATATTATTATTGTTATTATGGTTAGTTTGTGACAGGTTGATTATTGGTCTAGTACTGAGATTCATAATATGATTCTAATTCCTTTATCTTACGATTATTTTACTACACATGAGTATCCCATGGTTAGGCATTATGGTTTTAGACCCTGTTTATGTTATCACTAGTTCCTACTATGATTAGGAGGCTTTGAGATTCTATTATGACTACTTTAGGTTGTACCTTTGAGTTAGCCTTATTTATGTATATATATGTATGTATGCATATATGTATCTATGTATGTATGCATGTATTACCGTATATCCCTCCCTTTCTTCATTTATTCATGTTGTATATCCATTTCTTGGCCTTGTATACTACTATATATCCTTTCTTTGTCCTTAATTTGTATATTAGCTAGTTATGTAAGGTATAGTTCTTGGGTTTTTGGGTATGGAAGAATAGTATAGTTTACCCTGATTTCCTCATTAGCATTACTATATTAGTTTCTTAGATATCTGTGTGTAGTTTACTTTCCTTCTTACAAGTTACTTATATTTGCATTTTCATTGGAGCTCAGTAGGCAGTTGCCTACTGAGTACCACATGTTTGGTACTCATACTACACTTCTATAGCCTGTAAGTAATATTATAAGTTATCATCATTATCGTGTGTGTCGTGTGGAGCAACTATGGTCTAGACACTTAGGGTGAGCTCCTAGTGTTTGAAGTATTGCTATTCTCTCTCTTATGTACTAGACTAATCTCTATATTGTATTCAAAGTTGTATGTTCATTAGTACCTTATTTTGTAATCTTATCATTATATTAGAAGCTCTTCTACTAATTTCTCTAGGTTTTGGGACTATCTTATGTATTTTAGTCTTTTACTATATTTTTCCACATTCTTCCTTATTTTCTCTTGGTGGTCTATTAATAGTAGTTCCAGATAATGGGTTGGCTTCCCTACTAGCGGGATATAGTAGATGCCAGCATAACTTGAGAAATTGGGTTATGACAAATTGGTATTAGAGCTAGGATTTATCAGCGTATTGGTATAAGAGCTTAGTGTCTAGTAGAATCCTGTGGATCAGTGTAAATACATCCATTACCTATCTTCAGGAGGCTACAAGGTATTCTTAGGAAATTCTACTCTTGACTCTTTTTCATGTGTCTATATGCCTGTGAGGCTCAAGTATATTTTTTACTTTATTCTATCCAAGATGAACAATGCAAGGTTATCAATAGATGTGAATAAAACTTTAACACGTGTTCCTAAAGATTCAACTCATCTTTGGATTAAGGATAAGGGATGAGTGTCAAGGATCTTCAGCATCAGTCAAAGGATCTGGGGCCATCCTTTGCTTCGGTAGAGCTTATAACTACTTTATACATTCAAGATTCAACAATGGGGATACTAAGTCTTTTTTATAGATACCTCATAGCCAGGGATAACATTCGGTTCTTCAAGTAGTTCTCAAGGTAGAGTTGGGCTTGTTGGTATTCAGTAGGGTACCTATCCATTTTGGAGTACGAGATTGGGTTCTTGAGTGGTCCAGGAATATTCCTATGCTATATCCTTTCAAGAATAAGATGGTACATAGATTTATTAGAGGATTATATCTACCACTCTATTTGGCATTAAAGTAGTTGATAGCAATTGGGTCTTCTTTCTCTTAGGTTGTTGGCCATGTGAGGGTCATAGAGAGATCCTATATTGAGACTTATAGAGGTGGCAGTAAGAGGCTATGTCATCAGTAGAGTGCTGGTGTTATTCTATTTAGAAGTGAGGGTCCTTTCGGTGAAGGTCAACTTTGCTTACAACCTATTGATTCTATACGTGTAAAATTTCAAAATATGGGTAGCTCTCAGATTAATCATGGTAATCATAGTAGAAAGAGTTCTCATTAGACCTTGTAGAGTATTCAGGTATGGGTCTTCCGACCTTGGTGGCCATTTTAGATCAGGAGGGGTAGCAACTTGGACTATTTTGAGAGCTTATCGTAGTTGTATAAAGATTGGTCATTGGTCTAGAGAGTGCCCTAGATATAAATTAGTTGCTCAAATAGAGTTAGCATTTGTTCCCTGCAAGACTAGGGCTCCTGAGATGTGTTATATTTATGGGGGGATGGTCATTTCATTAGGGAGTGCCCTCGGCATTAGTTGGTCAACTAGTTAGGGTCAACTTGTGTTTCTCACAAAGTTAGGGCTTCTAGGGTTTGCTACGATTGTAGAGAGATTGATAATTAGTCTTGAGAGAGAACTTGGTGTGGGCTTATTGGCCATTTATCTCATCTAGATCAGTCTCATAGTTTTGTGGCACCTTCAATTAGAGGTAGTGCACTTAGCACCTCAACTGATGATTCAGATACTCAGTTTGAGTTTAGACCCACTCAAATTTATTCTTCCTTGGGCACGTCAAGCATGTGACTTTAGATTCCACTGTGATCGGTGTACTTTTTATTTTCTGCCTTTACCCTCTTATTTGTGTGTATTAGAATTTTTGTACCTCTCACAGATATATGCTTTGGTAGGATTGTATTGATTATTGTGTGCTTTAATATAGAGTTAATGATTATATGACCATCCCTACAGATAATTTCTTTTAATTCTTGATGGAAAAGATCAATGTTAATATTTCCCTGAGGGTGTACTATTTGGGTTTGAGTCCCATTTACCTTGGCATATCAGCCTTCTTATGGCCTAGAGTGTTACTTGTTATTGATTTTAATTTGTCGGTACCACCTACCTTTTATATTGATGTTTATATTGCTATTGTAATTATTATCATTGTTTAATAATAATTGGTCCATACTTAAAACAAGACTAGACTAGCATTATCAAGTAAGAATTACCTCATAGTTCTTATTCATTGGCTTGGCGACTTGGTTAGCTGGATAATTTCTCTCTTGTAGCAAGGTGAGGTTGGTTATTTTCCTCTTCTATTGGATAGTATAGATCGGTTGTGGAGTGGATATTGGAATTGAAGGTAAGTTGACCTCTCATCTTTCAATTGTGGTTCTAGAGTTAGCGATGGGGTTATATAGACCATTTTTTAGGTTGACCAATTTGGGGTCCATTATATCGATTTGACCAGTTTATCACCCAGTAAAGGCCTTGACGTTAATATCGATAGGTATCAAGTTTACCTTTTAGTTTTGTTGGTTCGTATCTTGGTGGTAGCTTTGATCTTAGTATTAGAGTGGAGTTGGATACTCTGTTCTTGCCACAACATGGTTCTTGGTATAGTAGATTTAAGAGAGTTAGAGATAGGTTGATCTTTCCTATAAATGCTTCTTAAGTTGGTAATTGGGTGTTCATTATTGATATGGAGTATTGGACGTATCAACTTTTTCTAACTATGGTTGCATTTCTCTAAGTTTCTAGAGTTTTTGGTTATCTCTAGAACATTTTGCGGCCTTGGTGAATTCTTAAGCATATTTTGGTTGTTCATTCCCTCTCATAAATATGGAGGATGCTGCTTTGTTTTCTTCCGGTAATTTATCCTTCATGGTGATTTTTCTTCAGCTATGCTTTAATTTTAGTTCCAACATGATTCAATAAGAATGTGTCTGATCTGGATACTAATGAAAATAGGGTATTTGGCCTTAGATCGGAATTGTTAGCTCAATTTTAAATTTGACACCTTAGAATGACAACTTGAGGATTGTTATAGAGAGTGTGGGTACTTACCCATCTGTAGAGTAGTTTTCCATAGTTGAGATCGAATGATTCAACCTTGGTGCCAAGATTTTAGCTTGAAGTTGTAGAGCTTGGGTGCAACCTTTATTTCCAGACTTGTCTAGATTTAGATTTCACCTATTGGCTGGATGTCTACCATTATCCCACCTACTTGGTCTTTTTCTCTTCAGATAGATTATGGTTAATAGGTGTTAAGATTGTAGTCCATTGGCACAATATTGATTCCTTTAGCTTTGACCTTGACCTTCAATTTTTTTCAAAATTTTTAGATAATCTACTCAGTAGGAGTAGTATGCTTGAGTTAGATTCATCATGGTTTTATCCTCAGTTGATGGGACCTTCTGGAGCGGATCATTCAGTGGTTAGTATTTGTGCTTTGTACTACTAGCTATTCATTTTGAGGGTCATTCAAACCTCGTGTAGCAGTGGCATGGATTGTGGACCTTGGTTATCTAAATTTGTGTGCCTAGGTAGTGCTTTATGGGATTTTTCTCATGGTTTCCATTATGGATTTCCAATGGATTAGCTGTACTTCTTTGAGATTATGATGATGGAGTTGGGAGGACAGGACTCGAGTGAGTTTCTTTTTGGTTAGGGTGGATATCAAGTTTAGAAAGGCAAGAGAAGGTTATATTTGGATTTTGGAGTTGATTGCCTAGCTCATGCCTTAGATTACCATAGAATTGGATGAGTTTTTGCTTGGTTCTGCTGATATCAGTGTGGCATCACTAAATCATGGTTATGTTTCATAAACATCAGCCTTCCTCAGTTCAGTTGGAGACAAGTTGTAGGTTGAAGTTAAGTTTTGGTTGTTTGAGAATTGATGTAAGAAAGTTTGTTGAAAAAGGGATACCTATGGAAAAATTCCCAGGAAATGTTGTCTCTTCTTGGAGGTTATCTGGAAGTTGTGCTCGAAGCATGCGGGGCAGTACCTCAACCCTTTGAATTTTTGTGCTTATTCTATCCATTGAATTTTGTGAACAAAAGTCCTTTTAGTAGTGGATATTTTAATGAATCCTTAGTTAATTACATTAATTTGCATGCAGTTTTGGTATTTCGAGCATTCCTACTGCAGTTACAAGTCATATTATGACTTTCTAAAACTATTGGTTCAATTATTGGATAGTTAATTTGAGAGCTTTTTTTGTTTAAAATTTGGTCTTGGGCTGAAACTCATAGTAGATGACCTCAGATGAGAATTTTGACAGTGCCATCATCTCCAAAACATTAATTTTAGGCTAAGGGGACCCTTAGTTTAGGTCCCAAGGCTTCCGAACTCGTTTTGAGCTATTGAGTGAATTATATGAAAAATAGAACTATAGGTGTGGGCCCTACATTTAGTCTAAACGATCTAGAATTAAAGTTTTTATGGATCCATTGAGTCTAAAATATGGAATTTGGTATGAAACATAGTTCGTTTGCACGCACTGAGTTTCAAACGGATTCCAATCACCCGATTGGAGTCGATTTTAGACTTAGCAAAAACCAGGTATTTGGGACCAAGCGCGAACAGATAGTTCAGGGAGCCACTTTACCGTGGCACATTTTATTTTATTTTAAGCCGATTAAGCAGCCATAAGCAGTTGGCTAGGCCACTTTATTAGTAGGTGGCTGCTTAAGCAAACCCCTGCTTTAGCACGCAGGGGCTGCTTTAGTGGTACACAAACTAATGCTGTCAGACCTCTAAAGCGCCCGAGATACCACTTTAGCAGTAGGCCCGTTAGCACTCAAGTGTCCGCTTAAGTGGCACTTGGAATCTTTTTGTCTCTTTTTTCCCACCCTATTTTCCACTATTTTCACACCAAATTGAGATCTCAAGGAGTGGAAAAAGTGGAAAATTATCCATTGAAGCTAAGGTAAGCTATCCTAACACTTCTTAGATTTAGGGCTTGAAATTTCTAAAATTTTATGGGCTTATTTGAGACCCAATTTTTGCTCTGTTTGTGCTCAACATTTAAGCAGACGTTCCTTGTACTTTGCGGGACCTCGAATTCAATTTTGGATTCCATTTGCGAGTCTCGTGGGACCATTCATGACCCGGATGTTGACCCTTAATATAGAAATATGGATCTCATTTTAGTCCTAATAGCATGTAGAATACTATTTTGATAGTGTGGCGGTATTTTGCAGTTTTGGAGCTAAAGCAAATGATTTATAGATGGCTTAAGGATTTGCGGTTCGGCATTGAGGTAGGCTTTTATCTACTCTTCATCATGAGATAATGTTATTAGATGTGTTGCATGTTAGATAAGGATGTTTGGATGTGATTATGGGTAGAACACCGTGACTTAGCCTAAATAATTAGTTTGGGATGATTAGAAGGGTGAATGAACCCTTAAGATGAAATAATTATTATGCTTCCAGAATCCTATTAACATAGGTTGCTAGCATGCTATGCATAGTTGAGGTTAATAACCCTTAGTATAAGGTTTACTACTAGCCTTGGTGGATTATAATGTTTTTCCTAATTATGATATGGGTGTGCCAGTTATATATTACTGGGACCAAGGCTATGATTATGAAACTAGATGGATTCCAAGTGAGTAATTTATCCTTGCAAAAGGTGTGGTTTAGTTTAATGATGTTTAGACACTTATAATGGTATTGTCTGGATAATGGTGATGGCATGCATAGATTTGGTACATTCATGATCACTTAATGGTATGATTTTAACTAAAAATATGGCTTTACTATTGTTTTCCTAAAAAGGGTTTTATTAAAATGGATTCTTTCATAATGGGAATCGTACCACCTTAGTGAATGATTTATGGGCTTTTGAGACTAAAATGATGTTTTAGAGATTTGACCGAGATAGATTCCATCCCACATATTTGTATGTGCATCACCTATCACTAGTATGTGTGTATATCTATTAGCCTTATGAAGGGTTGCATAAGTATAGGTGATGAGTATTACTTGCAACGTGTTGTGTGCTAATTGGATCTTTTGGGTTATGGGGCTCGATGTAGACATTATTTGTTCGAGCTGGCCGGTTACTTTATATTATTATTGATATTATGGTTAGTTTGTGATAGGTTGATTATTGGACTAGTATCGAGATTAAAGGTATGATTCTGATTTCTTTCATTTAGAGTTATTTTATTACGCATGATTATCCCATGGTTAGGCCTTATGGTTTAGACCCTATTTATGTTAGCAGTAGTTCCTACTACGATTAGGAGGCCTTAAGATACTAGTATGACTACTTTAGGTTGTTCTTTTGAGTTAGCTTTATTTATGTATATGTGTGTGTGTGTATATATATATATATTGTATATCCATGTTGTATATTCATTCCTTGACCTTAGATACTACTGTATATCCTTCCCCTTCCCTTAATTTGTATATTGGCCAGCGATATACGGTATAGTGCTTGGGTCTCTGGTATGGCAGAATAGTATAGTTTACCCTTATCGCCTTCTAAGCTTTACAATGTTAGTTTGTTGGATATTTGGGTGTAGTTTACATTCTTGTATGCATGTTACTTATATCTGCATTATCCTTGGAGCTTAGTCGCCAGTTGCTTACTAAGTACCACAAGTTTGGTACTCATACTATACTTCTGCATCCTGCAGACCGTAGTATGCATTATCATTGTTGGCATGTGCATCGCATGGAGTTGCTATGGTCCATACAATTAGGGTGAGCTCTTGGCTTTTGGAGTATTTTAATTCTCCCTCTTATATACTCGACTAATCTCTATGTTGTATTTAGAGATGGCTTGTTATGTTCGTTAGTACCTTATTTTGTAATCTTATCATTATACTAAAAGTTCTTGTGCTGATTCCACCAGGTTTTTGGACTATCTTATGTATTTTAGTCTTTTACTATATATATTCTACATTCTTCCTTCATTTGTCTTGGTAGTCCATTACTATTAGTTTTGGACTACGGGTTAGCTTACCTATTAGTGGGTTATAGTAAGTGTCATCATGACTTGCAAAATACGATTGTGATAGGTCGTTACAAAAAGGTTATTAAAATTTACATTAAAATTGAAACCATGTTGTGCAACTGCTGAGAAGGCCATGAAATCTGCATTAAAGGCAACAAATAAGAGAAGAATAAGAAATAAGAATAAGAAAAAATAAGATAAGGAAGTGAAAAAAATAAGATAAAGAAGTGAAAACTTTTTCTACAATGTACAAATAATGGGTACAAATTAGATATTTTTAGAAAATTGGTTACAAATTAAATGACAATGCCCAAATAGGGTCTGATATTAATTTTTATATTTAAAGTCAAATTATTTTAATTTTATACGAATTGGGTGTCATGACACAATTTTATAGAGCATGATGGTACCTACTTTAACCCATCATTATGTAAGTCAAACCATTACCCGGAATGACAAATAATAAGCTTGTTGGTCGAAAATAGAATAAATACTAGAATTATGGAATAATTAGATTATAAGCCATAAAAAATAAGTCTTAGCGTAACTAGAGATAAATAAGGAGAAAGAACAAAGTATCCCACGACCTAGTAAGGTCTGTTTAAGAGCCTCAAGCAAAATAATAAGAGTACTAGTAGTATCAAATATACAATAGATTCAATCAAAAAGGCTATCCTACAACAGAAGGAGACAAGCTCATCTATGGCTCCAAAATCTCACCCTATATTAAAACTCCGACCAGTAACAGCATATACATCAACGGAGACAATATGACACCCCACAAACTCTTAGCTAAGATTCTAACCGATCATCATATGTTTAAAGGCTCAAAATGATTATTTTTAACCATACATAAGTCTCATGATCATTTGCCTAGTGTGTAAAAGTGTTTTCAATGCAAATCTTGGTCATAGAAAATATTTAGATCAAAGTTGAGTTGAAAGTATTTGATATAGATTGAGTTTTAGTATTCGATCCTAGAAGTGTCAACAACTTTAAATGAGTATAAATTATAGAATATATAGTGTTTTAGAGTTTAAGACCCATTAAATAATAGGTATTTGAGTCCTCTTTCTAACACATCCCATTTTTCCTTTATCAGATATCGAAGCAAAAAGTTATGTGCAGTTTTCCGAGCAAACCAGTAAGGATCCATGATAAGAGTGTGGCATGCTTGTTGTGCTTCATGATAAAAGTGTGGCACACTATATGTGATCTAAAATAAGAGCATTGAATGCTACCTATGCTCTGCGATAAGATCGTGTCACGGCAATGGTCACATCGATGCTAAAATCTCATTTTTTTCCTTATGTTTTTCGAGGGAAAACTAGCCATCTACGTCATAAATGATCCTATAACTAATACTAAGGTGTTTTCCCTCATTCCATAACACAAATCCACGTTTACTCTCCTCCCAAACTCTTAAGAACACCAAAATAAGGGTTCCTCTCCAAAATTCATACTTTCAAAGCTCTAATTCTATCTTTCCTTCAAGAAATAACCAAGAAGGTATGTCGGGTTTTAATAGGGATTTAATTTTATCTTTGTACCCAAAAAGTTCATTTTTACAATTGAATTTATGAAATTTCTAATTAGGTTCATACCCACTTTACCTAATTTTGAAGTTATGATGTTTCCTTATAAAGTAAAGTACATCTAGCATGAAAATTCATGGTTTGCTCATATTTTAAATGAATAGTTGTAACACCCCACATTTTTTATCTAGAAATCAAACCATTGTTCTTACATGTGTAAAATTTAATCCCATGATTTATATTTTAATATATATGTCATGATCATTATCATAGTATGTACAGTGCTATCGAGGTGAAAGATCTTCATAGGAACCGCCTAAAGCAAAGTTAAGCTAAGAGTATTTGATTCGGCCAAATCTTGATATTTGATTCTATAAGGGTCAGCTTTGAGTCTGTATAAATTTTTAAATATGTGTAATTTAGCATGTCAAGACCCACCAAGTTGTAGATAATTGGATTATCTTTCCAAATATACCAATTTTGCCTTAATATGATACCCAAGCAAAACGTTATGACCATGCTAAGGTCGTGTGTCGCATGGCAATCGCAAATAGCCATTGTATGAGGTGTGCTATTGGCATGCACCGCACAACCTCAGGTGGCTAGTATGCATCTCCCAGTAATAGCATAGTGCCAAAATTTTTGCTGTTTCACTTAGTTTAAGGAAGTTGAGCTCTTTTCACACCCATAACTGGTTTCAAATCATTTTTAAATGATTTAAGGGATCTTGAACCATGATATTTCCACTCACTTAACCCTAAATATTAAGTACATAATTCAAAACCCTTCTCATCTTCGCAAGAATGAAATTTAATATTTTTTTCCAAGAACTCAAGGATTCAAGTTCTAATATCTAAGCTTTCTTCAAGAATTCATCTAATTAAGGTATGTGGGATATTCATCAATGGGCCCCTTCTACCCATTGAGCCCAAAATCCTTATTTTAACTTGAAAGTATAAATCCTATCTTACTGTATGAAATCATTCATGAATCTTCTGAAATTAATCCATAAATTTCTTGCTACATCAATTATAAGCCATGTCTATAAGTGTTTCCAAGTTAATTAAGCTATTTCATGTTTTGAGTTGTAAATTTTCATATCATATTTCATTGATTTCATGTTAAATCTCCAAATTATGAATTTAGCCATGTAATCATGTTGTTTTCTCATGTTTAACACATTCCCATGTTCAAGTTCATGCTTCTTAATTATTTGGTGAAATAGTTATGTTTTGGGTCTTGAACCATGATTCCATACTACAATTTTAATATTTGATATCGTATTTTATGATCATTCAGTGTTGGCATATTATAAACACTCAATACCTATGTGTTTTACATGATTTCATATTTTAAGTAATAAGTCAGTTAAGCTATGAATCTTATCATTATACTCAGATATTTATGATCATGATGAGTACTATTAGAAGTGATGTTTAGTGGAATTTAGTTCAGTTCAGTACCAATGTTCGTTCATTGGGAGTAGGATTTAGCACCGAGCAAACCCAAGGATGGGATCTCACCTTCCCATAGAGGGTGTGACCTTTAGTAGTAGTCCCTGTGTTCCAGGACTACGTAGCCAGCATAGGTTTGAGATGCCTTCTTTCCAGTTGAGGGTTGACACATATCTCATGAGAGCACCTGCCAGTAGAGGGTCACTCCTCAGTCTTTTGGGACACCAGTTAAGTGGTCCACACAGCTAGTATTAGAATCCGTAGAACGGTACTGATACCCTTCAAACTGGGGTTACTAGTTGGACCCCAATTAGCTTAAATTATGGCATGCCGAATACATGATAGCTTCCACTATTTCAGTCAGTACTCAGTTTATACAAGTTTAGGTTCGGTTGACCAAGTAATCAGATTTTTGGTTATTGAGATATCAGTTATTCAGATTATTTCAGTACACACATTACTTGGTCTTTCATTCTCAATTTTACATGTTCATGTTTTCATGCTCAGTAGCTATACATGACCCTCAGTTCAATTTTACAGCATATTCAGCTTTACATGAGATTTACATACAATATTCATGGTTTACCGCATCGTAACTTCAGTTCTACTTATTATACAAAAGTAAAAATTTAAGAAGCTAAGTGTAGTGATTCACCATCTCATCAAATTATGTTAGTTACTCATGTTTTTAAGATACTTCATCTTTCAATTGATTTCGGTCTCTTAGTAAGTCTACTTGCACTTAACATGCATGTTTTAAGATTATGCAGCTATTTAGTTTTACTTATTGCATCCACCCCCACTTACTCGGTACATTCAAAAGTGTTGATCCATATATATGTATATGTGCTATATTGTTTCATAATGTTGGTACCATTTGTATCCCACACATTATAACAAGATAGTTTGTAACTTCCAGCTAGCAGGTGATGAGTTCTCTTATTTCGGGGACTCTAGTCAGTTGTAGTTTATGTAATATTTTGTTATTATTTATATGTATTGATTAGTGGTAGTTAGAGTAATGTCCCATCTATCTATAGTCAGTATAGTAGAGGCTTCATAATAGTCAGTCAGAGTCATTACCTATAATTTAAGTTTCTTTCTTCAGTTTTATCATGATGTAAACTTTATCATTATTACATTTATTAAGTCTTTTCTCATGATTATGTTTCCGCTTAGTGAATTTATCTTGTATTTACATTATAAATTAGTTGCTCAAGTATCATGCCAGTACATGGGTTAGCTTGGGATCACTTATGGTTTTAAGCACCGTGTTACGATTGGGGATAGCCTCAGATCGTGACAATAGTAGTTCTCATGAAGTAAATTTTAGTGTTCTTGACAAAAGTGCCATAATTTGGTAAAAGTATGGTTTTGGCATGATTCTCTCAATTTACAAGGATTTTTGATTTACTATTTTAAATTACAGGCTATTATAGCATGATTTTGACTTCAGATTTGATCTTATGATCTCAGACAAGATATGAAATTCACATATGTAATTATGATTATAGACAAAAATAGAAGCATATTGTGTTTTTAGACTTATCAACTCATATGCTTATTTTAAGGTAAATATCATATATTTTATGAGCAATAATATGATTTGGGAGTAGTACCTAGCACCGAGGAGTTTGGGTTTAGCATACCCTAGTTCTATACCTATGCATCATCGTAGGTTTATTATTAAGCTTGTCCAAACAGACATATATATATATATTATTCAGCTTGTCCAAACGTACATGTATAGGTGATCACCTTAAGACTTTATACCCAGGCAAGGTATATCAAGCCCTTTCGATGAGGGCTTTTACATCGGACTTTGTGTCGCTCGCATGGTTTATGTTAGTTAAGAGAATCTCCCATAGAAAATATAATCTTAGAAATAATGTGTAATGACTCACTGACTTTATCAGATGTTGCTTTATGACTTATGCTTTATGATATTTTAGCTTTCAATTTTATTCATGAATATGGTGAGTTTTTATACACTTAGCATGCATTTATTACGCTTATGGTACATATTATTTTTACTTATGCTATGTACCCTATTATTATTAGTGCATTCTATAAGTAGTAACGATATATACGTCTTTGTGGCTACATTGTTTCATAATGTACGTATCAATTGTACTCACACAACCATGATGAAATAGTTCGTAGCTTCCAGTCAATAGGTAATGAGTTCTCTTTATTCAAGGACAGAAGTTAGATAGAGTTGTAGCATTTTATTTTGATTCAATTATATTGATTAAGGACGGATGGGGGTCATGTCCCAGCTACCTATAGTCAGTATTAGTAGAGGCTTCATAGACAGTCGGTCAGAGTTGATGTATTTAGTTTCAATTTTCTTTTGTATAACCAGTGTTGTATATGTTTTCGAAAGTATTGTTTTGAAAAAGTTTAGCTATTGACATTTCTTCCTCTTAGTATTTCCATCTTCATGTATTTTTATTTAGTTGCTCACGAATTTTGATAGTAATATGAGTTATCTTGGGATCACTTGTGGTTCTAAGCACCGTGTGACATCCAGGGTGTAGTCTTGAGGCATTACAGATAGCTAGTACTCAAATTTTCATCAAAAAGATGCAGAAGTGTAGCATGAGTACTAAAATAATGGGTACTCAGTAAACATCATCAGTTGACTTAGCCAAATTTTAATTAAAGTACAATAAGATGCGAGATAGTAAACTAATATCAAGGAAAAAGGGCAAACCTAGAATTGTGCTCCAAATGCTAGATGTATACAACTGAATAAATATTATAAGTATATCCTAAATGGGCCCCCATAATCCTAGAAGGTGAAAACAAATGTAATTAATCTAACCGATCCCCCATAAGCATGATAGATGTAATCAAGAAGGGCTTAACGACAATAACACTTATAAAATATCTGAACCTCAAAATTATAATCGTGGATCCTTCCATACCAATAACACTAGAATTGAACCGGTCTCATAACCATCATAAGTAACCCATCAATGTTGAACTTGAACCAAAAATAGTATTTTCACTATCAGACTCGAACTGGTCTTAGTATCATACTTGTCAGACTCAAACCATTCTTAATATAAATACAAGGTACAACTCTATTCAAAAATCAAAAAATGTATAAATCCATTGTGGGTAGAAGAATCTAAATAAGATAACGGAAGAAGGCCTCTTAGGTCTACAAGGAGCTAATTATCATATTGACCTAAAGTGGGCTGGAGGGGCCCGCTTCTAAACTCAGAAGTCCATTCTAAGGAAACTTGTACCCCAAACTAGGTAAGGTCCCATAGTATTTTTATAAGGTTCTAAATAAGTGTTAAGGTAGCAATTCAACCCAAGGAAAGGGTAGTTAGGTCAAATTCGCCAAAATACGGCTAGCTAATTGGCTAAAATAATCCAAATTTCACTAACTATATCATGAAATTGTAAGTTCCCAACCCAAAACAGGTATAATATCATGCCACTACCATAATAAATATCTATATATAAGGAGAGTAAGCCTAGCCTTCCTAGATGCCAAAGAATTCCCAATTGTAACGCCTCGAGTCTGGTCCCCGAAATGCCACACGGTGCTCATGTCCTCAAAGGACCATATGCTAACCCATGACTAATATCTGTATCTGTGCACTGCATAATATACTGTATAAATGAAGAAATAAAGGCAGAAAGGCCATAAGGTTCAAAACTGTAACATAACTGATAAAACATAACATCTGGAGGAGGTATGAAATACCCAAAACAACTTAAATAACTGTTTGAACATGCTAGTCTGAAAGCCTCTAAACTGTCTGAACAAGGAGTTGATGGGACATGTCCCCAACTAACTCTAACTACTGAAATAAATTAATTAAAGAGATAGTAAAGTAATGGTCATGTCCTCGAAGGATGAGGACTCACTACTAACTCTGACTATTGAGACTGGATGCTACTGTTTCTCTGGAGCTCGTGCTTCTAAACCTATGGTATAAAACACCTTAGTGCAAATACGTCAGTACGGTTAAATGTACCGGTGTGCATGTGAGGTAGGTTGAATGCAAAGGGTTCGCATTCATGAACTATACTAACTGACTGGATAACATGAACGTGAGAATGCATGCATGAATACATAATAATTGTAATTGAGTTTTTGATAACAATATTACTGTGCCTGAGTACTGATAACATGAGATACTAATAACTGTATAACTAAAATAACTAAAATGGAGCGATTGTATCTGACAGTCTAGGTTCTGATGGAACTAGCTGAGTTCCGTGCTTTCAGAGTTGACTGTATATGATAGTGCTAAATTTTGTAGAACTATCTGAGTTCTATTACTGAGACTGAATGACTATATCTGACAGTCCTGATTTTGTAACTGAAACTGTGGGAAGTAGTCATCTAACCGACATGCCCCAAATAATGCAATATAGCTGAGTTGGGGTTTAATTTGTAACCCTAATTAGAAGGGTGTCAATACCGCACCACTAGTAAAGATAATCTGTAACTCTCATATAACAGGTAACTCTAGTGAGAACTGTAGGAACCCTCATTTAATATGTTAAGCCACCTCATCTACCCTCATATAACAGGCTATGATGTCTCAACCTACGCTGGCTACGTAGTTCTGAAACACAAGGATTGCTTCTAAGAATTACACCCTCATATAACAGGTGGGTTCCCATCCTTGGGTTCACTCAGTACTAATTTTCTACTCCCATCTGAATAGACACTGAACATGATTAACTGAACAAAACTGGACTGAGTTAACTAAGTTCTATTGACTGACAGAATACTACTGAGATTACTGAGTTTTCTTGAGTCATGAGACTGATTGAATTATATAGATCATGGCTTGACTAAGAGTTTCATGAAAACATGACACTAATTCAAGGTACACAGCTAAATTTTCGGGTACAAGTACCCCCAGGACTCGATAGAAGGAAACTAACAAAGCATGACTTTCTTGAATACACGACCAACATCACAATCCATAATACAATAAGTTGGAGATTTCATGAAGTACAAGTTGTAAAGCACCATAATGTCTACACATATATCCATAATTCATTGACTAAGACATTTCATCACACACTAGACATGCATAAACATGTACATAAATGGGGATTTCATATTATCATACTAGTATGGCACTTTTTCTTCACATAGCTATTTAATCAAACACATGGGGAGCATGCTTTAGTTATACAATCATCAACATATCTACTAATCATGGGCATATCAATCAACGTGTAAATTTAAGGGTTTATCATGGCTATTATACAAATCACGACATCCTAGGGTCAATTATTAGAATATGTAATTTCAAACATAAATCAAAACCCCACAACATCGTGAACATGAATTTTAATTCAATTTAAATCATGAACATTCATAAATACACAAATCTTGAATTTTGAAAAGAGATTCTTGAGCTTCATGGGTGAAAAAGGGATCCATGAATCAACACATGATATACCTGGGTTGTGAGCTTCTTGAAGTTCTTGGACTTGAAGAACTTGGAATCTCTTAGTTTCTTGAACAATGATTTGGATCTTGTTCTTGGGGATTATCTTTGAGAGAAAACCCTAACTTGATGTTGTCGATGGATAATGAACTTATGAGCCTTGGTCTGATATAATTAGGGGTTAAAACGGGTGGAAAAGACCCAAACACCCTTTTAAAAATGGCTTAGAATTTGCTGAACGGGATCAATGATGGCTCGTGCGATGGTCCATCGCTGGCTCGACGGTCCGTCGCTCTGGCCATCGCACCTGGGCCAGAATAGGGACTCACTGCCTTAGTAGCGATGGCTTGGGCGATGGTCCATCACTAGCTCAACGGTCTGTCGGTCCTGGCCATCGCACATGACCAGAAGTTGGGGTCACTACCTTAAGCACGACGGCTTGGGCAATAATCCATCACTTTCTTGACAGTCCATCGATCTGACCATCACTTTTAGGCAGTTCTAACAGTTCTCTATAAAACGTCCATAACATTTTACTTGGATACCAGATTTGGATGAAATTGGTATCACTGAAAAGCTAATTCAATTTCCCACTTGATAAAAAGTCAAAATTAGGGAAATTCTATCTGATTTGAATATTAAACATTTAGGAAGTCATTAATAACTCTTCTAGAGACTAGATTTGACTTAAAGAAAGTTTGGGATATTACAATATCTCCCCCTTAGGAACATTCATCCTAGAATAGGGCTGACTGAGAGGGGAGAAATGAAAGACTGAAGCATATCCTGAACATTAATGACTGAAACATGACTCCATCACTAACATGATTGATAAACTGGATATATATCATACTGAACATGCATATCTGATGCGTGAGTAACTGATTTATGACTGCATGACTGAATTACTGATAAGATAAGTTTCTCATCAAACTGAACATGCATATCTTATGCTTGAATACATGATCGAACTGACACATGAATGCATGACTGACTACGCAATGGTACTTAATACGAAGTTTATAATGGAATTCTAAACATGAAATGGATACCAAGCTTGTCACTGATATCTGAACATGTAACTAAAAATCTTAAGGAGAACTGTTACCTTGAGCTAGATTTGAGTTTGCGGAGAAGAGGTAAGGATACTTGGTGCACATGTCTACTTCTGTTTCCCAAGTAGCTCCCTCAACGAACTGATTCCACCAAAGAACTTTGACTAGAGGGACTTCTTTGTTCCTCAGCCTATAAGTCTGGTAGTCAAGAATTTTGACTGGAATCTCTTCATAAGAGAGGCTGTTCTGAACATTTATGCTCTGAATAGGGACTACAACTGTTGGGTCACTTATGTACTTCTTAAGCAAAGAGACATGAAAGACTGGATGAACTGAGGCTAGATACGAAGGCAATTCGAGCTCATAAGCTACCTTGCCGAAGCGACTGAGAATTTTGAAGGGACCGATATATTGGGGAGTGAGCTTTCCCTTCTTGCCGAACCACTTCACTCCCTTCATGAGAGAGATCTTTAGATAGACATAATCACCAATGTCGAACTTGAGATCCTTTCTGCACATATCTACATAAGACTTTTGTCAGCTCTGAGCAGCCCAGAATCTTTTTCTAATCAACTGAACTTTTTCTAAGGCATCAAATACTAAGTCAGGACCTATAACTAAGGCCTCACTAACTTCGAACCAACCGATTGGAGATCTGTATCTCCTACCTTAGAGATCCTTAAATAGAGCCATTCGAATATTAGAAAGATAGTTATTGTTGTATACAAACTCAATCAAAGGCAAGTGGTCATCCCAACTACCCTTGAAATCAATTGCACACGCCCTTAGAATATCTTCTAAAGTCTCAATGGTCCTTTTTTCTTAACCATCTATCTGAGGATGAAAGGATGTACTGAGATGAACTTGGGTACCAAGACTCTTTTAGAATGCTTTCCAGAAATAAGAGGTGAACTGGGTACCTCTATCTGAGATAAGGGATAATGGAACTCTGTGCAATCTGACAAACTCTCTGATGTAGAGTTTGGCGTAATCCTTGGCTAAATAAGAGGTATGGACTGGAAGAAAATAAGCTGACTTGGTTATTCTGTCTACAATGACCTAGACTGAATCATGTTGGTGACGAGTACGAGGTAAACCTATCACAAAGTCCATGTTCACTTCTTTCCACTTTCAAGTAGGAATACTAAACTCCTGCATGGACCCACTAGGCTTTAGATTCTCTATCATAACTTGATGACATGTAGAGTACTTAGACACAAACTCTACAATATCTCTCTTCATCCCACTCTACCAATAGATCTCCCACAAGTCAAGGTACATCTTTTTGGCCCCTGGATGAATAGAGTTATGCACACCATGCGCTTCTACAAGAATTCACTGCCTTAAGTTATCTACACCTGAAACACACAGATGACCCTGACAATGCAATACACCATCTCCTCCTTGGGAGAAAACCTCTACTTTTTGATCCTTGACTGACTCTTTTAACTTGACAAGGTTAGGATTTCTATCTTTCTTTTCTTTCACCTTAGAAACTAGAGATGATGTTGAACCAATCTAAACTCATATATCACCCTCCTTTGAATCGACTAAGCGAACGCCTAGTCTGGCAAGCTGTTGGACATCCTGAGCTAGCTTCTTCTTACTATCCTCAGCATGACCAACACTACCCATAGACAGTCTATTAAGACCATCGACCATAATATTGGCCTTGCTCAAATAATAAAGGACACTCATGTCATAATTTTTCAAGAGCTCTAACCACCTTCTCTTACGAAGATTGAGATCTTTCTAAGAAAAGACATACTGAAGGCTCTTATGATCTGTGAACACATCAACATAAACTCCATAGAGATAATGCCTCCAAATCTTTAAGGCAAGAACTATGGCTGCTAACTCAAGATTATGAGTAGGATAATTCTTCTCATGGGGCTTAAGCTATCTGGAGGCGTAGGCTATGACCTTTCCATGCTGCATGAGGACACAACCCAAAACTACTATGGATGCATCACAATACACTACGAAACTATCTGGACCATCTGGAAGAGCTAAGACTGGAGCTGAGGTGAGTCGAGTCTTCAACTCTTGAAAACTCTTCTCTCAAAGATCTAACCACTAAAACTAGACTTTCTTTTGAGTCAATCTGGACATAGGGGATGCAATAAAAGAAAATCCCTCAAAAAACTATCTGTAGTAGCTAGCCAAACCCAATAAACTCCTAATATCTGATGGAGAGACAGGTCTGGGCCAATTTTTTATTGCTTTGGTCTTTTAAAGATCTACTCTAATCCATCATTGTAAAAGATATGGCCAAGAAATGCTACTGACCTTAGCCAAAACTCCCATTTACTAAATTTGGTGAACAGTTGATGATCTCTAAGAGTCTAAAGTACGATTTTGAGATGGTTTGTATGATCATACTCACTGCGAGAATAGACCAGAATATTATCTATGAAGACTATGATGAACATGTCCAAGTACTGCTTGAACTTTTAGTTCATCAAGTCCATGAAAGTGGCTGGGCATTAGTAAGACCGAAGGACATGACCAAAAACTCGAAGTTACCATATCGAGTATGAAAATCTCTTTGCAGAATGTCATATTCTTTGACTTTGAGCTAATGATAGTCGGATCTGAGGTCTGTCTTAGAGAAATAGCTGGCACCCTGAAGTTGGTCGAATAAGTCATAGATTTTGGGAAGAGGATACTTGTTCTTGACCATGACTTTATTGAGCTGATGATTGTCTATACACATTCTGAGAAAACCATCTTTTTTTCACATAAATCAGATTGGTATGCCCCATGGGGATACACTAGGTCTGATGAATCCCTTATCTAAGAGATCCTTCAACTGCACTTTTAATTCTTTAAGTTTTGCTGTGTTATTCTATATGGCAGAATAGATATAGGCTGAGTATCTGGAAAAAGATCAATGTCAAAGTCTATTTCCCTTTCGGGAGGAATTCCTAGAAGATCTTCAAGAAAAACATCTGAATATTCATTCACGACTGGGATTGAATCAAGATTGGGGGTTTTAGAACTAGTGTCCTTAACTCGAACAAGATGTTAGACACACCCTCTAGATATCATTTTCCTTGCACGAAGGTGGGAAAAAAGCTGACCTCGGAAAGCTGAAGTGCTACCTCTCCACTCTAGGATGGGTTCATTCAGAAACTGAAACTAGACTATTCTATTTTTATAGTCGATTGTGGCATAGTAGGAATGAATCCAACCCATACCGAGAATGATATCAAAATCAGTCATCTCTAATTCGACTAAGACTGCTGAGGTGACTTTTTGAACTACCATAATCGAATAGTTCCTGTATACCCATCGGGCTATGATAATTTTACCCACTGGGGTAGAGACTGAAAAGGGCTCTGCTAGAATTTTGGGAGTAGTTCCGAAATCACCTGCTATATAGGGAGTAACGAAACACAAAAAAGCTCCTAGATCTAGCAAAGTGTAAACATGCACATGGAAAATCTATAACGTACAAGTAACCACATCAGGAGAATTTTCTTGATCTTGTCAGGATTGGAGAGCATAAATTTGATTTAGGCGTTGCCCACTAGTAGCGCATGAGGTGTCACCCTACTAGTTTGGGCAATCGGACTGGGCTAAGAAATGGTTTTGCTAACTCTGAGGACCTATCTAAGGACAGTCTCTGACTCTGTGGCCTGTCTTGCCATATCCAAAACAAATATCACTGCCAACTCTGTAAATACCCTGATGGTGCTTGCCATAAGTTTGGCAAAGAAGATAGGTGTGGGCACTTCTAAAACTTTCCTAAGACTTAGAGTCTGGCGTTATATCTCTATTACTATCTCTGAATCTAAGAGCTAGAGCACTAGTTAAAGGAGCTGGAACTGATGACTTAGGATGAAACTGAGAACAATTTTCTCCTTCTTATTTGGGCTGAGCAAAGTTAAAACTACCTGTCCTTTCTCTCTTATTCTGATTCTCCCTCATCTTAATTTTTTGCTCTTCTACCTGCTGAGCATGGATCATAATCCTGGCTATGTTTATGTCACTATTCAACATCGCAGACCTGCACTTATTGACTATACTATCATTCACCCTAGAAATAAACTTACTCATCTTGGCCATGCTATTTGCAATCACATTAGGAGCATATCTGGCTAGTTGAGTAAACTTAAGAGAATACTCTTTCACCGCCATGTTGCCCTGCCTGAGGTTGATAAATTCTAACACTTTAGCTTCTCTCAGCTCTAGGGGAAAGAATCTATCTAAGAATGTGGTAGCAAACTCCTCCCACTCAATAGGCCCTGCATCTATATCCCTATCTAACTTTTACTATTTGTACCAAGTGTGAGCAATATCCTGCAACTAATATGCAGCTAGCTCCTCACTCGCACTAGAAGTAACCCCCATGATGTTCGTAACCTTTTGAACCTGATCGATAAATTCCTAAGGGTTCTCATCTGACTTAGACCCAAGAAAAGATGGAGAATTCATTCAGGTGAAGTCTTGAATCCTGGCTGCAGCTGAATTGGCCACTGGGTTGGTCGAAACGATAGCTGGTCATTCATTCTGAGCAGCAACTGACTGAGTGAGAGTAGTGAATTCATTTTTGAACTCTGCATAAGAGACATATTTACCCAATGGATCTTTGGGCTGAGGGGCTGGCTGATTCCCATTTCTTTTTTTAGGAGGCATATTCTGTAGAAGAAAGGGAGAAACAAATTAGACAGAGAGATTGACTTGAGATTATGCTCACTAGCAGCACACGAATACTGAAAGAAGGGAAACTATTCCTAAAACATCTTATAGCCTCCTGCACATAAATATGGCGCAAAATACACCCATGTCTACTAGATGTGGCTTTCAGACTTCCTTGGACTCTATTAAACCTTAGGCTCTGATACCAAGTTTGTAATGCCCCGAGTCTGGTACCCAGAACGCCAGACGTTGCTCATGTCCCGAAGGACCATAAGATAACCCATGAGTGATATCTGTACTTGTACACTGCATAATATACTATATAAATGCAGAAATAAAGGTGAAAAGGCCATAAGGTTCAAAACTATAACATAACTGATAAAACATAACATCTAGAGGTGGTATGAAATACCCAAAACAACTAAAATAATATTCCAAAAATGCTATTCCAAAAGTGTCTAAACTGTCTGAACAAGGATTTGATGGGATATGTCCCCAACTAACTCCAACTACTTAAATAAATTAATTAATGATATAGTAAAGTAATGATCATGTCCTTGAAGGATGAGGACTCACTACTAACTCAGACTGTCGAGACTGGAATGCTACTGATGCTTTGGAGCTCATGCTTTTGAACCTATGGTATAAAACACCATAGCGCAAATGTGTCAGTACAATTGAATATACTGGTATGCATGTGAGGTAAACTGAATGCAAAGGGTTCACATGTATGAACTATACTAACTGACTGGATAACACAACATGAGAATAGATGCATGAATACATAATAACTATAACTGAGTTCATGATAACATGATTACTGAGCCTGAGTACTGATAACATAAGATACTGATAACTATATAACTAAAATAACTAATATGGAGTGATTGTATCTGACTGTCTAGGTTCTGATAGAACTAACTGAATTCTATGCTATTCTGAGTTGACTGTATCTGATATTCCTAAATTCTATAGAACTATCATAGTTTTATTACTGAAACTGAATGATTATATCTGACAGTCCTGATTTTGTAACTAAAACTATAGGAAGTAGTCATCAAATCGGCATTCCCCAAATAACGCAACATAGCTGAGTTGGGGTCCAATCTGTAACCCCAATTGGAAGGGTGGCAATACTGTACCACTAGTAGGATAATCTATGAGTAACCCTCATATAATAGGTAACTCTAGTGAGAAAGGTGGGAACCCTTATATACAGGTTAAGCCACATCATCTACCCGCATATAACAAGCTATGATGTCTCAACCTACGCTGGCTACGTAGTTCTGGAATGTAAGAATTGCTTCTAAGAATCACACCCTCATATAATAGGTGGGTTCCCATCCTTGGGTTCACTCAGTACTAATTTTCTACTCC
>NC_061121.1:69368989-69380947 GCF_002878395.1 Capsicum annuum
TAATTTAAGGTTTTATCATGGTTATTATGAAAATCACGACATCCTAGGGTCAATCATTAGAATATGTAATTTCAAACATAAATCAAAACCCCACAACATCATGAACATGAATTTCAATTCAATTTAAATCATGAACATTCATAAATACACAAATCTTGGATTTTGAAAAGAGATTCTTCAGCTTCATGGATGAAAAGAACCCATGAATCAACACATGACATACCTGGGTTGTGAGTTTCTTAAAGTTCTTGGACTTGAAGAACTTAGAATCTCTTAGTTTCTTGAAGAATGACTTGGATTTTGTTCTTGGGGATTATCTTTGACAGAAAACCCTAATTTGATATTGTAGATGGATAATGAACTTATAAGCATTGTTTTGATATAATTAAGGGTTAAAACGGGAGGAAACGACCCAAATATCCTTTTAAAAATGGCTTAGAATTTGTTGAACGGGATCTACGATGGTCCGTCGCTCTGACCGTCGCACCTGGGCCAGAATAGGGACTCACTGCCTTAGTAGCGATAGCTTGGGCAACAGTCTGTCGCTAGCTCGATGGTCCGTCAGTCTGACCGTCGCTTCTGGGCAGTTTGACAATTCTCTGTAAAACATCCATAACGTTTTACTTCGATACCAAATTTGAACAAAATTAGTCTCATTGGCAAGCTAATTCAATTTCCCACATAATAAAAAGTCAAAATTGGGGAAATTCTATCTTATTTGAATGTTAATATTTTAGAAAGTAATCAATAACTCTTCTAGAGACTAGATTTAACTTAAAAAAAGTTCAAGGTATTACACCGATAATGTCCACTAAATTGGAGATTTTCCCTCCGAGAAGCCTCTACACAATGCCATGCTATCAAATTAGTGATCTATACATTAATACGAGAATAATGATACCCATATTGTATTTTTATTCTTTGGGTCTAAAATTAAGTTAAAATTTCATATGGGGCTCGCTTGCAGAATCACCCATTTTGAAACCATCAACACTTTTGATTATACTCAAAGGTCATTTAACCTTAAGAATGGATGAATTCTGAGCTCAAACAACTCTAAAATCAAAACACTAGGAAACTAGGGATTTAAGACTAAATCAAAGGATTAAATTATGAATTAGATGAAAACTTCTAAGGATTACGGTGAGGAAATGACTTTCTCGAGCTCACCAACACCCTACGATCACCCAAGGATCAATCTTCTAATTTTCTAAGATCTGTAGGGTTTTGATGGTCTTGAGGCTTGAGAATAATCAGAGAAAATGAGTGAAAAGTGAAATAAATGCCCCTTTCGTTACTGCTTAAAGGGTCACTTTACCGCTTAAGTGATCGCTGCTAAAGTGGCTCATGGTTGCTTAAACTAACTTTCCCGTAGGCTGACATCTACTAAAGAGGACAACACATCACTTAAGCAACGTGTGCTAAAGTGGTCAGGCCTCTGCTAAAGTGTCAGGGTGGGTACCTAGATTGGATGCTAAAGTGACCAAAGGTCTGCTTAAGCGGTTGCACCATTTGAGTCCATGCACCAGTTGGAATTTGGGTTTTGCCAAGTTTCCATCGCCCCCTCAGGATTTATTTGGAATCTCAAAAATGCAAATAAACTATACTATCTCATCAAATTCAACATTTCAGACTCAACAGCACCATCCAAATTTTGAACCTAGGTTATTTCATTGAAATATGGGCCCCACAGAGAGGTCACTTTTATGAAAATTCACTCAATAGCCCGAAATGAGTCTAAAATCTTTGGGACCCAAACCAAAGGTTCACCTTGCCTAAGATTAGAGTTTTTAATCTGATGCACCTATCAAAATTTGCATATGAGATAATTAACCTAAAGTTTACACTCAATAGTCAATTCTTAATAGCAAAAACTTAAAAATAGGTAATTGACTCTAAAAATCAAATGAACTACCCAATAACTAAACTACCATCTCCAACATGTCATAAATTACTTAGGGAAGCTATAGTAAAGCTCTAAATGGTAAAAAGGTGTGGAAATACAGAAAATTACCTAAAGGATTATTATATTGGGCTATAGATTTTTATTAAGTTTTAGAAATAGATTATATATTTGAAAATTACATTAAGAAAAAGTACTGTAACTCATAATAATTAATGATTCAAAATATTTTGTAAAAAAAAATTATTAACACGTCAATTAAAAACCCCGCTAGATAAAATTTAAACATAAGACCGATTTAAGCATGAATGTATTTTTTACTTAAGTTAATTAAGTTAGATCTAAATAATACTTTATAATAGTTACCTATCCAAAACTATAAACAACACAAAGACTTGACACACAAGAAACTTTATTTTATTTTTTCAAAAATCCCTCCTCCGGTTAGAGCTAAGATTCCTTTTATCACTTACAAAATTCAACTCCCTCCCCCAATCCTCGTTAATAGTGCCAAAATATAACTAATAACTATAACCCTTCTTGTATTTTCTCTCACTTTTTCTTTGTGTATGTGATCTTTAATATCAAATATCTTGTATAATTTTTTCTAGTTGTGTTTATTTTCTTGAGTGTAGAAATTATTATACGGTTCAAGAAATTAGTAATACGTGTAGTCTTTGTATTAATAACATTAAGGATGAACATTATGGCTAGCCAAAAATAATTCTCTTTGTGTTGTGTTGTGCTCTCCTTCAGTAATGGAGAGAATCAATCAATTTTATCTTTAGACAAAGAGAAATAAGAAGAATGGAAGAGGCAAAAATGTGAAGAGTTGATTCAATATTATATCTGATGACATGAAGTTTTTTTGAAGAATCCAAATGTTTGTTTGGGTGCTATTAAAGACTTACATTATTATCTTATTTCTTGACTTAAGAAAATAAAAAGAAATTCAACTTACGGTTTTGATCAATCTTTCTTGAAAAGGAAAAACATGAAGTCAAAAATGATTTTAGAAAAGCCAATAGAGAAGAGTCTGATAAGAGTGGAGTTGAAGGAGACATTTTAAGAATTGGGAGTTCTAGTTACTAAAGTTCCATTACTGACAGAGGAAGACATAGACTCAATGATTGATTCTTTTTTTTATAAATGTAAAAGGTTATTTGAAAAGCATCAAGAAAATTTTTATCAATACAACAAAAAATGTTTCAAAGCTAATGAAGTAAATTCAAGAATTTGGGGTTAAAAATTCTAAGGTTTCATCAATGATGTAGAAAGAAGGAGCCTGAAAGATTGGATCTCTCTTGAGAAGTGAAAAAATAAAGAAAATCATTCATAACAAAAAGCCAAAGAGAGTCTCAAAAGTTATTCTACCAACGAAGTTCAAGAAAAAGATTCAAGAATTAGGTATTCCAATTTCTGAAGTTTTGTTATAGATTGAAAAGGTGCCTTTTATTATAGACTTAAGTGAGAAACACATATGTCTACCGATACCAATGATCTATAGATACCATTGAATCATGTTCCTATCTCGATAAATTCTTGACTATACATTAAAAAGCGATATTGAACAAAAAAGATAGTAGCAAAATATGTTCATAAATAAAGTTCAATTTGATTAAGCTATCACTTTAACGATGTAACATCTATTTTGGTAAGTGGAATATGAATTCAAGTTTTAGTATGTGTTATTGAGTGATGGATGTCAATGTATAAAAGAAATAATTTAAAGGTTAACATGATGATTGACACGACCTGAAATCGGGCCATGTCATATGGGCACCTCAAGCACACATGTACCGAAGGTTGCTCCGCACCCAACCTATCCATCAACGACAATCCATCAGGGTCAAATACAACCTGACCATAATAATAATAAGATAGTAGAAATATAACTAAGTGACATAACTTATAAAGTTCTAACCATTTCATAATGGTTCAACAACTAAAAAAATATGCCCAAGTCCAAAATCATCCACAACACCACTATACAAACCAAAGCTTAGAAATGTATATGTCGGGACAAGGCTCCGACAATAGCCAAACCATGTCAAAATAAAATAAGTCTAAAGATAAAAGACAAAGGATGAATGTCTTCCAAAGTAAGGAATCTCACCACTCTAAAGTCAATGCACGAATCACATTGATCTACTAGTCACTGTGTAGAAAAAGCAGATGATGCTCTGGCCCTTATGTCATGTAGGGACATAGGGTCTGGAGATGGTTAGCGGCTAGAACGCTAGCATATAAATCAAAGGTAAGGATTAAATAACATCATCATTTAACAACAAGTCAATATATCATTACCATTCAACAACAAGTTAATACATCATCACCATTCATATTCACACACTTATCCTTACACATAGGTATTTTGTATGCTAATCAAGAGATCAAGGATCAACATTATTCTTGAACATATGCCCATACATATGGATATACACAACATGATCATATTATTCCACAAGGGAGAAAGGCTTAGCATGCATTCTCAAATTATTCATTTATAAGACATAGAATAAAGATCTTTCAACCAAATTGGCCCATTCAACCATTCTCATTGACATTTTATTAGACTAGGAACTTGAATCACTGGTCATTTCACCGGTCTATGAACTCGAATCACTAGCCATTTCATGTTATTAAACTAGGAACTTGAATCACTAGTCATATCACCATTCTAGGAACTTGAATCACTAGTCACATCACCAGTCTAGGAACTTAAATCACTAGTTATGTTATTTGACAAGGTATTCTAACCTCAAGAGGTCTCTTCAGAGTAGGAACTCAAATCACTAGTTATATCACCGGTCTAAGAACTCAAATCACTAGCCATGTCATTAGATAAGGAACTTAAACTCTTGTCATTCCATAGGACTAGGAAATCAAATCACTAGTCATATCATTAGACGAGGAACTCAAATTGCCCGTCGTTGTTAGTCACCATTTGAACTCTTGACCCATTAGTTCATGTATTTACACTCATACAATTTGTATCATATTTATGAGTTTTGGTTTATTTAGCCAGTTCAACTTTATACATGACCATATGGTCCTCGTAGGAGTCTTCATTGATCAATCACCTCAATAGGCCAATGCCTTCACTCAATTCATTATACAATTCAATTTAAGGTCCTCAAGTATAATACCCTGTATATCCTTAGTTTAGTTCAGCTCCTAGTGCATGCATAAGAGGCTTAAAACCTAAAAATTTTAGTAAGTGTTGGAGACTTAGTCATAGTATTGGCCTCTTAACTTCTAGGACTTTTAATTTGGCCTTTCCGACCCCGAGACATAAGTTTTTGAGTTAATTCATGTTTAGGAAAGTAAGAAGTATATCTTGGGGTTTTGAATTTTTTAGAAAAAGAATGGGTCACTTTTGGATTTTGATTCTAGAACCTCACCATGATAGTGGTGCGTCGCGGTAGGTATAGCAATGGGCATATCACCGCATTACGGTGAAGGTGATTTTGTCTAGTTCTTGTTTTATAATTTGTCTGCATGAATCATGATCTTTATCATTGTGTGTTAAGTTCTTATTAGGTGAAAAATGTTCATAGAAATCACTTAGAGCAAGTTGAAATGAGAACCTATGATTCATCCAAAGTTTGGTATTTGATTCTACAAGAGTCAACTTTGAGAGTGTATAACTTTTGATGTATGTGAAACTTTTCAGCTCAAGAACCACCAAATTATAGATAATTTATTCAGTTTTCCAACAATACCAATTTTGCCTTAATCTGATACCCGAGCAAAAAATTATGATCATTTTTATCAGAACTACTAATCCACCACGATTAGATTGCATCGCGATGAGACTTCAAAAGGCAATCCGGATACGAATTTAAATGCCTAAGGGGTAGTTAAGTCTTTTTTTCTAAATCCAAGTCATAAAAACATGAGTTAAGATGTCGGTTTAAGCATTATTTGCCCATTTCCATCACTTTTCTCTCCAAGAAACCTAACATAATATCAAGAACATCAAATTCATTTCATCCTCTTCAAGAAAAACCAAGAATTAAGCTCCCTAATCTAAGGATCTAAAGAAAAGCTTTCAAGATCATCTCTGGGATTCTCAAGGTCAAGCTTTCTTTATCGAATCAAGTCTATTAAGGTATGGGGTTATGAACAAGGGTATTCTTTCACCCTTGTGCCCAAATTGCATGATTTTAAGATTTAATTTACTTGTTTGGAAGTAGGGTTCATACCCAAGTATGTATATTCTTAAAGTATGTGATTTTAATGAGAATTAAAACTTTTTGTATATCAAGAAGCACTTATGTTTATACTTTTAACTTACATGATTTACATTATGAATAAGATTACACTATCTTGACTTGTTATTGATAAAGTATTTCAAGAATTATATTGAGCATGAGGTTTTGGTATGAATTACCATGAGTTTAATGCCTGAATTTTAAGCCCTAAGTTTGATTATTGAGATTTCAAGAAGATTATGCTTTTAAGAATTCTATTTTCAAAATTTAAAGAATGAATTGATATTTTGATCCTCGGCTAAGAGATCGAATTAATATTTATTTATCTTGAATATAGTTTAAAGCAAAGAGAAGCATAACGGGTTTTTATTATAACCCCTTATGCTATTTTAAGGTGGATTCCCTAAAGAGAGAGCATATAAGTAATATGAGAGTAGTATTTAGCACCGAGTTTGGTATGATTTCAAGGTCTCATGTCCCAAAACTATGTGCCACCATAGGTTTTGATATCCATAAGTGGGTTCAGCATAGTGATCACTTTAGCTTAGGTTATATTCTAATGACAAGGGTAGGTTAGCCGTACCAATGTGGGTGTAAGATGTTGGAATCAATGATAGCTTACATGGATTATGTCAATTAGAAGAAACTCCTAAAAGAAAGAGTAAAAGTACATCTTGTAGATCTAAGTGTTATGGTTCACAAGATTTATACAGTATGCTTTATTATTCATGACTTATGATTTTTCAGCTTTTAGTTATTCAAGCTCAAGGTGAGTCATTTACACTTAGCATGCATTAATTTAAAGTATATGAATATGTAAGTTATTGTTTTACTTATGCATTCACCCCCTCCCCCACATACTCGGTACACTCCAAAAGTACTAATCCACATATATGTCTATGTGCTACCTTGTCTCATAATGTAGGTACAAGTTGTAGCTCGCACATCATAATCAGACAGTTTATAGCTTTCAGTCAGTAAAGGATGAGTCCTTTTGATTCGAGGGGTTGATTCGATCATAGTTCGAGTAGCATTTTATTTTCTTTATTCCGCTATATTAATTTGTGATAGCTGGAATCATGTCCCTGCTACCTATAGTCAATACTAGTAGAGGCTACATAGATAGTTAGTAGAGTTGAGGTAGTTGATTTTATTTTTATTTTGTATAACCAGAGTTGTAATTATTTTAGTAGTTTTGTTTTGAAGATTCTCAGCTAAACACTTTTCTTTTGCTTATTTCTTCAAGATTTTTGTATCTTATTCAGTTGCTTATGAGTTATTCTATTACAAGGGTAAGCTTGGGATCACCTATGGTCCTAAGAATTGTAATACCCTGGGAAATTTTTCATTGAAATTTTATGCGTAAATGTGTTGGGTTCTATCTTCTAGAATAAATTATAAATTTTCCATGTGGAATATCTTAAATTATGACCAACTATTGCGTAGAGTATCAAATAATCTTTCCAATGATATATGGATCATCCAAAACAGACACCCGAGCGACGAGTTATGAACATTTCGATCGAATAATAAATAGTAGTGAACAGTAAAATATGCAGGAAAATGTACTGAGGCCTGGCATATTTTTGCTCCAACTTTAAATGATCATAACTCCTTGTACATAATAATCTAGGTGATCTACTATATATCAATGGAAAGATATGCGAGTCCTCATTCCAATGAAATTGGTTTCATCCAATTTCTCTATCGGAGTAAAAAGTTATGGTCAATCTACTTCATCCTATCAAAAGAAAATTTTTGGGTCAAATTCAAACGATCATAACTCCTCGTACCCAATTATATGGGTGAGATACTGTATATCAATGAAAATATATGAGATTCCTCTTTCTAATGAAATTGGTTTCATCCAATTTGGATATCGGAGTAAAACATTATGGTTGATCTACTTCAAACTATCAACAGTCCACCAAAGGACAGATTCGAGAATTATTTGATTTTTAGGGGTGTTTTGGTCATTTCCCCTCACCCAAAATCCATCCAAACCCTATATTAAAGCTTATTAGAAGCATTATATGTTATATTTCATTAAATTCCCTCAAAAAGAAAACCCTAAGCTCCGACATCCAACTTTAAGAACCTACTGAGATCACCATTAATTCGGCAAATTTATTCAAGATTCCAAGTTCCTAGTTCAAGAACTCCAAGAACCATCATTCAAATGTACGATTAACATCTCAAAAATGAGTATCGATCTAAAGTGCATCATTCAAGGTATGTGGAAATTTTCAACAAGAACTCTCTTTCGTTCTTGTGCCCAAAAGTAATTTTCTTTATAAAGGCATGATTTTTATTTGATTTTTACGAATTTGAAGCATGAACCCATATCTTATGATGATTACTATGAAATCTTGATGTTTATGATTTCGAAAGATGAATTTACATGTGTGGAGATATAAACCATGAATCTTGAATGATATTTACCATGATTTTGATATTTGGGTCGTGAATCCCCATTGGAAATTCTATTTTTTTGAGAAAGTGTGTGTTATAAGCACGTTGATGTTGAATATTTGAGATATTTTTAATCATTTGACCTTATGATCTTAATGGAGTTGTTTTAAACTCGAGTGTGAAAGAAATCCACAACGTGGTTGATTTTGATAGATGGGAAGCATGATGGTTCCTGATGTATATTTATATATTACTGAAATTGTTTTGTTGTGGATTGTCTTTGAAATGATCTGAGCTAAGTCCGGGAGAAATCTTTAGCACCGAGTGGGAGGTATAAAGTGACCTTACTTCCCTAGAACTATATGCCCCTGTAGGAGTGAACCTGAGGCTGATTTATATAGTAATTACTAGTTTGTATGGATTTAATATCGATAGTCCTACTCCTATAGCAAGGATAGGACGGCTCTCCCCAATGTGGGTTGTACGTTGGACTTCATGTATCTCACATGGTTTATGTCGGTTATAGGATCTCCTAGTGTGTGTGTGTTTCCTTGTGTCTATGGTGAATGGTGAAGTGATTTGAAAGTGGAATTGTGAAAGTTATTCTTTTGAAAGATTTAAATGATATTTACATTATGATAATTGATATTCTTCATAAACTAAAAGTGATGGACAAATTATATGATGACTCACATATGTTATTATACTTATTTCATCCTCTCATGATTATGATGATTTTCTTTGGGCTATGTGAGTCTTTCATACATCCTACATATTTCTTATAAATATTTATGATGAAGATGTTTATACAGCTTGATACACCCCATATACTCGGTTCCTTTCCATGGTACTGACCCACTTCTTCGGATGTGGGCTACATTTTCTCAGAATGTAGGTTTAGGTGCTCAGTTCCAGGTTCGACAGTGATTCTTCGGGCATGCTGTTATCTTTCTAACATTCTTTTATTCTTGGACTATGATTACTCTATTGATATTTGAGGGTTATTTATGGAAACCTCATTGATTTATGTTGAACTGAATGAAAATGGCTCAAAGGGTTAGCTTGGGGCTACTCGTAGCCTCAAGCACCGTGTGACACTCCAAGACCCATTTTTTGGGCCGTTACAAACTTAGGATCAGAGCCTAAGATTTTAAGGTGTCCTAGGGAGTCTGACAGGCCGTGTTAAGTAGAGTCTTGATCATCAATATGTAGTGTGCCATATCTATAAGCAAAAGGCTACAAGATGTTTTTGGAAAAAGTATGATTCTTTCTTTCAGAAGTCTATCGTGCTTAAAATGTCTCTCTCTGCTATTGATTCGTGCTTTTCTTTTTTAGAAATATGCCTTCACGTCGAGCAAGAAGAAATAATGATGGTCAGCAACCTCAACCCGCTGACCCATTGAATGAAAATGTGTCTCATGCTCAATTTTGGTCAGCCTTTTAGGCACTGGCCCAAGCTGTTACTGCAAATGTTCAGGCCAACCCAACCCTGGCTCAATAGTAGTAGAAAGGTGATTCATCTACTGCCAGGATCCGTGACTTCATGCGGATGAATTCGCTAAAATTTTATGGGTCCAAGTCTGATGAGGATCCACAATTGTTTTTAGAGGAGGTGCAAAAGATTACTCAGGTGATGCATGTATCTGAGGAACATAGTATAGAGTTGGCTGTGTATAGGTGGAATGACCTTGCTTATAACTGGGTTGTTGCTTGGAGGAAAGGTAGAGGTAAGGAAGTTGTCACTACAACTTGGCAAGAGTTCAAGATGCATTCTTGGATAAGTTTTTCCCTTTGGAGATAAAGGAGGCGAAGGTGGAAGAGTTTATGAACCTGCGACAGGGCTCTATGACTATTAGGGAGTACTATCTAAATTTCAATCCATTGGCCAAGTATGCTCCTAACTTAGTGGCTTATAATCGGGCTAGTATGAGTAAGTTTGTAACTGGAGTGTCTAGTTATGTGGTTAAGGAGTGTAGGTCTGCTATGCTGAATAGTGAGATGAATCTTTCTAGGCAGATAAGATTAAGGAGAGAGATAAAATGAGAGGGAATAAGAGAGCTAGGTTCGAGCAGCACGGACAGGGTCAGACTAGATCGCAGAGAGGGAGTCACCCTTAGTATCAGGATCATTCGTTTATGCTAGCACCGTTATCTTCTAGTGCTCCCGTGCCTATAGGTAGGCAGGAACAAGGTAGCAGGCCATATGCATCCAGGTCCCAGTACAGTGTTGGCAGTAAGCCAAATTATCCCTTGTGTCCTAAGTGTGGTAAGGCTCGTTCGGGTGAGTGTTGGGGTGAGAAGAGGGGTTGTTTCTGGTGTGGTGACATGGGTCACAGAGTTAGAGATTGTCCACAGAATGGATAAGGGCGTCGTGACTATCGCCCTCAAACCCAGACTCAGACTGTTAGTGCTCCAATTCCAGCAACTCGCCCAGCCCCAGCTCAGGGTGCCTCTTCTAGCAATGCTAGCGGGCAGTGCCAGAATAGATTCTATGCTTTACCATCCCGCCAGGAATAGGAGGACTCTCCCGATGTTGTTACTGGTATGCGTCATATATTTTAATTTGATGTGTATGCTTTGTTGGATCCTAGATCCAGTTTCTCATATGTTACACCTTTTATTGCTGTGAATTTTGAAATGAGTCCTGAGATTATTCCTGAGCCTATCCTAGTTTCTACCCCAGTGGGTGATTCGATTGTTGCCCAAAAAGTGTATAAAAAGTGTCCTATTATCGTTCTTCATAGAGTGTAGAGTTTTGTTGGCTGATCTGATTGAGTTAGACATGATAGATTTTGATGTGATTCTAGGTATGGACTGGCTGTATTCTTCTTATGCCTCTATTAATTGTCGGACCCAAGTGGTCAAGTTTCAGTTTTTGGGTGCATCCGTGTTTGATTGGTCTGGGAATTCTGTGTCACTCAAGAGTCATTTTATCTCTTACTCAAAGCTAGAAAGCTTATTTCTAATGGGTGTATTTACCATTTGGTTAGAGTCAAAGACACTAAGTCTGAGACTCCAACTCTCCAGTCTATTAACACCATTAATGAGTTTTCTGATGTCTTTCCTGATGATCTCCCAAGGATACCTCCTGATAGAGAGATAGAGTTTGAGATTGATCTTTTTCCCGATACTCAGCCCATTTCTATTCCTCCTTACCATATAGCCCCTGCAGAACTTAAGAAATTGAAAGAACAACTCAAAGATCTACTACATAAGGGTTTCATAAGGCCCAGTGTTTCTCCTTGGGGGTGCTCCTATGTTGTTTGTAAGAAACAAAGATGGCTCTTTGCGTATGTGCATTAATTACCGCCAACTGAATAAAGTCACTATCAAAAATAAGTACCCCCTTCCAAGAATAGATGATTTGTTTGACCAATTACAAGGTGCAAGTTATTTCTCAAAGATAAACCTTCGTTCTGGCTATCAT
>NC_061121.1:69383947-69385043 GCF_002878395.1 Capsicum annuum
TATAAAATACAAAAACAAATGCGATCTATAACATATAAATACAAGTGTGAACTATCATTTGTATTTTTTAATTATTGGAAAGGAACGATTGAGTTTCTTTCCACGAATACTTGTTTGTATTTATTGATACGAGTTGTATTTATTGATACAAAATAAATACAACTCAAATTTTTATACAAATACAATATATACAAATATATATTGTATTTGTATTTGTAAAATCATTTGTTTCATTTGTTTGTCATTGTATTTGTATCAAGTGATATTTGTTTATTTACAAATATGAATGATAATTTTGATATACAAATATACAAAACGGAACATTTGTATCAAATGATACATTACATATTTATATATTTTAGAATCAAGAAAAATACAATTAATGCACTTACTTGTTTGTATACAAATAAAAATGATAAATTGTACATAGTCACGACTAAATACAATATGCAATCAACTTAAAAATACAAATACAAAATAATTTTTTAAAAATAAAAAGGTAATGAAGAAAATAGAATATAAATACAAGTATAATTCAAATATAATCTAAATATACAAACACAATAAAACCATAATATAAATATAATCCAATATAATATGCAATCAATTATAAAATAGAAATATAATTTTTTTTAAAATACAAGTGTGAATTATATAAAATATAAATGATGGGGCAAACTAACAAATACAAATACAAGTATGAACTATTAAATACAAATACAAATGCAAACTATAAAATATAAATACAAGTGTAAACTTTAAAATACAAATATAAATACAGTTGTATCAATAAATACAAAAATATAAATGGCGGCGTGACTACAAATACAATAAAAAATTATGATATTTACGTTATCATCCATGACTTGTGCTCGACAAGTCATATTTTTCAAAAATATAAAAAATAGAACAAAAAAAATAATAAAGAAAATAAGAACAAAAAAAAAATAAAAAAATCAAAGAAGAAAAGAAAAGAAAAGAAGAAAGAGAAATAGAAGTTAGAGATTAAAGGGAGAAAAAAAAAAGAAAAGAAAAAAAAGTAGGAAAAATAGAAAAAAGAAGAAGAAAAACGGGAAAAACATAAAAAATAAAAAAA
>NC_061121.1:69385143-69390166 GCF_002878395.1 Capsicum annuum
TGACTACAAATACAATAAAAAATTATGATATTTACGTTATCATCCATGACTTGTGCTCGACAAGTCATATTTTTCAAAAATATAAAAAATAGAACAAAAAAAATAATAAAGAAAATAAGAACAAAAAAAAAATAAAAAAATCAAAGAAGAAAAGAAAAGAAAAGAAGAAAGAGAAATAGAAGTTAGAGATTAAAGGGAGAAAAAAAAAAGAAAAGAAAAAAAAGTAGGAAAAATAGAAAAAAGAAGAAGAAAAACGGGAAAAACATAAAAAATAAAAAAAAATATATAAAAAAAGATAATGGTAGTGTTAGGTAAGAAAATATTCAGTTCAACGAGATAAGCGTAATTGAGATTTTTTTTCTTTTTAAAAATACTAAATTTCATTTTTGGCGCGACTAAATAGGGACTATATTCATATTTTATATGAATACATACTATCTGTAAAAACGAATACAACGGGCATAAATCGAATACAGTGGTTATAAATGATAATTATGTAAAATATGGCTATAGAATGTGGGTTTTATAGCAAAATGTTGCTATTTTTGAAAGATCTTCTTTTCTTAATGGGTGTGCAAAGTCCATAGGGGTCAATTAATACGAAATGGAGGAAGTAATTATAACCCATCTTGTGTTTTCTCTCACTTCTTTTCGTGTATGCAGTGGCGGATCTAGAAATTTTCTTTAGGAGTTAGAAAAATGAAAATATAAATGTGTGAATAAACCAACAAAATAAAATTTTAAGAAATGTAATAGTACATAGTCTATAGATATAAAATATCTAAACTTAAATAGGAGTAATTAATAAGTAAAGAAAAAAGTTAAAATTGAGGTTTTAAATTTTGGAAAAAGAAAAAAAGGGTTTTAAGTTTTTTTTATTGATTTTGTATTTTAACTTATTTTAATTTGTTTTATATAGCAATTAGAGCAGCAGTATATTCTTTAAGTAGCATCAATTGTAAAGCAATTGGACAGATTTTTTAAAAAATAAAACAGTAAGAACACCGCTCGCAGGTATCGAACCCACAAAATGGTTGCAGTAAGCATCCTAGAATTGGAGATAAGGCCACTGAGCTATTTAACAACTTTATTTTAGGTGGTTCAAAATTAATATATGTAAATAAATATAAAATTTTTACCTTATATATACAACGTAATTTTTCGTTGAGGGGTTCGGGTGAACCCCTGGCGACCACGTAGGTCCGCCCCTGCGTGTATGTGATCATTTAATATCAAATATATATTTTGTATACTTTTCTCTAGTTGAGTTTTTTTCTTTGGAAACAAAAATCATGGTTCAAGAAAATAATAGTAGTACTTTTGATCACTGTTGTGAGTTTATTCATGACATTAATAAGAATGATCACCGTGGACCGCTAAAATTAATTCTTCTTATGTTACACAATGCTCTCATTTGATGGAGGGAGTAGATGCAATTCCTGTAGAAGATGAAGAGAAACTAGAAGAAGAATGGAAGAGGCAAAAATGCAGTGAGTTGATTCAATATTATATCCGACGACATGAAGCTTTCTTGAAAAATGCAAATGTTTGTTTGGATGCTATCAATGACTTAGAGTCTTAGACTATTATCTTATTTCAAGATGTAAGAGAAACAAAAGAAAGAAGAGTTACCAAGTTGATCAATCTCTCCTGAAAAGGAAAACCAAGAAGCTAAAATTTATTCATAAAGAAAAGCCAATTGATAAGAGTTTGATGAAAGTGGAGTTTAATAAGACAATTTAAGAATTAGGTGTTCGAGTTTCTGAAGTTCCATTACTGATTGAGGAAGAAGGAATCTGAAAGATCAAATCGTTTTTGAAAAATATACAAGGGGATTTGAAACATACCAAAAAGAGTCTGATCGCTTCAACAAAAATGTTTCAGGGCCAACGGGAAAAATTCAAGAATTTGGGCTTCATAAATCTGAAGTTTCATTATGAGGGAAAAATAAAGACCCTGCAAGATTTAATCTTGATAGAAAAGGGAAAAAGGGAAGAAAAGGATTCATAACAAAAAGCCAAACACAGTCTCACAAGCTATTCTACCAATGGAGTTCAAGAGCAAGATTCAAGAATTGGGGTTTTCGATATTTAAGTGATAAACACGTGTTTATCGATACCATTAAATCAAGAGCTAAATCATGAGAAATTCTTGACTACACAAGAGAAGAAGATATTGAACACAAAAAACAGTTTCCAGAGATGGTCACAGATAAATTTCAATTTGATTAAGCCATCACGTGAAGAATGTAGCATGCATTTGGCTAAGTGGAGAATAAATTCAAGTTTTAGTTATGTGTTATTGAATGACTGGAAGTCAGTGTACAAGAGAAATAATCTAAAGCTTAACATGATGATCCACTTATGATCTTTTCGGAAAGACTCAAATCAATGGCTGGCACTGTTGGGTTTGTAGTATATGACAGAAGTGTGAATAAAAAAATAGAGAGTAAAATGGTGGAGGGAAGAAGACACTAAAATGAAAAGTGTACTCCCAAATTAGAAAGTTTACTCTTTCTCCCACATTGGTGGAAGAAGAGAACTTGAAAGTGTTTATAATCAAGAATACTTACTCCACATGATAAGTGAAGCAAGAAATAAGAGATGTCTTGCACTGTTGTTGTCGCTCGCTCGGATTTGGATTTGGATCGATTGATGAGATCTATCTTTTTGGACAAACTTTATTTGACGAAATCTGATCAATGACAAAAACGCAAAAAAATTTTCTATGTGTTTAATACTCCATTTATATGCATGCAGTAACAGTAATAGATGCAATGTTCTAATTAAACTGATGCTTCAGAAAAGTTGCACTGTTTCGAACTGATGCTTCAGAAGGATGCAATTCTTCAACGAAATGACACATTGACTCACGAAATGGCATGCCTGTTCAGAACAGACACACTGTTTGAACGAATGGACATGAATTTTCAGAAAAGGTTACACCTTTTGAATGAACCATTGCCACTTTTTAGAAGAGGCATCTTGTGGCTAAATAAACCTGCTTTCATCCACAGGTTTTGGTACGAAAATTTCAGAATACAAAACACTCTTCTTGCATTAAAAATATTCTGTGTGATCACTCAAAACGTTCAGTGAGTTCGAAGATATTCCAGTTGTTTGAGGTACCGCTACAATTGATTTGTTTGACCATTTTATCCTGGGAGGAAAATTCTGCAAACTCGGATACAGTGAGAGGAATTATTTTCTTAAGGAAAGTCCGTGAATTCAAGTGACTTGGCCATTTCTGTTTCATCTTTATTTCTAAAAATAAAATACACTTCTTGGAAAGATCACTTTGATCTTGTGTTAAGGGTATTTTCTGCACTTCATTGTGTTCTTAATTTATAAAATTGAACTAGTTGAAGTGATTGTTTCTAGTATACAGATTCTTGTACCCGTAGAAGGAAAATAACAGGCACTTGTTGTGTCTCCTCCTGCACCTAATGGTAAAGCTTCTGATGATATGACACGGATTAAATCAGAATTAGCCTAGTTTTTATAACTATTCAATTAGCTAGGCTAAAGTTGGACTTGTTTAATTATAACTATTTTCAGTACAAAGTGTAATTAAACTTATAGCTTTCTTTTGACACTAGTATAGATGTTTACTTGTACAACTTTATGTGAGGTTTATGTAAGTGATATTTGTGTCATAAATTTTTGTTATTTGACATGTTTTGCACTCTTTACTCGTCTCCATTTCTGTAGTTTCTATAATATCCTAAATTTAGAAAGCGAACCATGAAAATTAAAAAAAAAAAAAAATTAGAGTTGAAGCTATGTTTGTCCATGAAAATAAATTGGAGTTCTTTTTTATGTTTTGTGAGATTAGTTTCAATTTCTTATGGCAAAACAAAGTAAAATAATTTTCTAGAAAAAGTTAAAAAAAAAAGTCATGGACAAACGAGCTCTTAAGTTAACCTAAACCAATGCTTTGCTTTCTCTAGTTTTCTATCAGGAAAAGGGTACCGCAAATTACAAGTACAACAAGAAAATCTCTTTCATTGTGCCCCTGATTCTGTTGGCAAGTTAGGTTATGCAAATTTTACTGGGGATTAGCAAAAGAAGATCCAAACGAACCATAAGGTCAGAAACTTACAATACAAGATAACCCTTTTGCTAATGATGGTTTGGTACTTTAGGGCACCAGATAAAAAAATTATCACGGTAACAAGGAAGATAAGATAAGGTGGACAGAGTTACCTTGGAAATGCCAAATGACAATTGGTACTATCATAATAATAATTTGGGTCCTTGAGATGTCGTAGACGTGTGGTACTATCATAATAATAATTTGGGTCCTTGAGATGTCGTAGACGTGTGCGAGTCTCTGCAGCAGTTGTACCTTGAGAGTGTGAAGTTGCAGTCATGTGTGAGAGGCACAACAACAATGGTGTGAGGTGCAACATCGTGCCATTAGGTGCTACACTGCAAATTGAATTGATAGGAAAGGATAATTGAATCCTTTTTTATCAACTGCAAAAATATCCTACCCGTCTCCAAGCCTACGTTATAATCCGATAACAAGCCCTACACGATCTTATTCCAAGCATTGTCACATTATTGGAGACATAGATGACGACCAAGCATATGCAGTGGCGGATCTACATAGGGTCCAGGGGTTCATCCGCACCTCCTTCGTCGGAAAATTATACTATTTTTACATGGTAAAATTTATTTTTATGTTTAAATAGTAGAGGCTGAACTCCTTCGACTAGTCCGTATATGTACTACTAAACCCCTTACTGAAAATCCACTACTAACCCCCTCACTGAAAATCCTTGATCCGCCCCTGAGCATATGACATCACAATCAAATGCTTTGAACATCCTTCTGAATATTAGAGCACTTTGCCAAAGTCCTCAAATCAAGTACTTCAATCGAGTGTCGAATAAGATATTTTTTTATGGTAAGGATATTTGAAACATGAGGATAGTTATAATTCAAAATCTTTACTCAAAGCAAGATGAACAAATTGTATTGATACTTAGGTACGTTTGAGGTACCACTTGAAGCTAATA
>NC_061121.1:69393166-69423164 GCF_002878395.1 Capsicum annuum
TAGAACATCCCATAAATGAAGACATAACGTGGTAGTGTCAACTCTTACCTGTGGGGCATAATTTATTATTTGAAAATCCTTGAGCTAAGTCTTGCCTCTAAGACAAGAGTTGTAGAACATCTCATAAATAAATACATAACGTGTTAGTATCAACTCTTGCCCGTGGGGCATAATTTGTAGTTTGAAAGTCTTTAAGTCTTGCCTCTAAGACAAGAGTTGTAGAACATCTCATAAATGAAGACATAATGTGGTAACGTCAACTCTTGCCCGTAGGGTATAATTTGTAGTTTGAAAATCTTTGAACGCAAGAGTTGTAGAACATCTCATAAATTAATACATAACGTGGTAGTGTTAACTCTTGCCCGTGGGGCATAATTTGTAGTTTAAAAGTCTTAAGTCTTGCCTCTAAGACAAGAGTTGTAGAACATCTTATAAATGAAGACATAATATGGTAACATCAACTCTTTCCCATAGGGAATAAATTGTTTGAAAGTCTTTAAGCGCAAGAGTTGTAGAATATCTCATAAATGAATACATAACGTGGTAGTATCAACTCTTGCCTTTGGGGCATAATTTGTAGTTTGAAAGTCTTTGAGCTAAGTCTTGCCTCTAAGGCAAACGTTGTTGAACATCTCATAAAAGAAGACATAACGTGGTAGTATCAACTCTTGCCCGTGAGACATAATTTGTAGTTTAAAAGTCTTTGAGCTAAGTCTTGCCTCTAAGGTAAGAGTTGTAAGGTAAGAGTTGTAGAACATCTCATAAATGAAGACATAATGTGGTTGTGTCAACTCTTGTCCATGGTACATAATTTGTTGTTTGAAAGCCCTTGAGCTAAGTCTTACCTTTAAGGCAAGAGTTGTAGAACATCTCATGAATGAAGACATAATGTGGTAGAGTCAACTCTTGCCCGTGGGGCATAATTTGTAGTTTGAAAGTCCTTGAGCTAATTAAGTTTTGCCTGTAAGGCAATAGTTGTAGAACATCTCATAAATGAAAATATAACATGGTAAAGTTAACTCTTTCCCGTGGGGAATAATTTGTAGTTTGGAAGTCCTTGAGCTAAGTCTTGCCTCTAAGGCAATAGTTGTAGAACATTTCATAAATGAAAATATAATATAGTAGTGTCAACTCTTGTCCATGAAACGTAGCTTATTGTTCAAAGTCTATGTCTTGCCTTTATAATGTGATAGTGTCAACTCTTGCTCATGAGATGTAACTTGGATGGAAGAAATCAAAGAAAAGAACAAAAATTATAAAAATTACTGAAAAATAAGAAAATGAAGAAAAATATTAAAAAAATAAAAATCAAAGAAAATTTAGAAGTTGAGAGAGAATAGGAAAAAATAAAGGTTGATAAAAAAAGATTAAATAAAAATAAAGGTCGAGAAAAAATTTAAAAGAAGAAAGATAAAAATAAAAATAAATAAAAAAGATTTTTTTTTATAAAAGTAGACGTTGAGAGGCGTAAAGAAAAAAAAATAAGGGTTGAGAAAAACTAAAAAGAACAAAGAAAAAGAGGGAAAAAAATTAAAATAATATAAAATAAAAAAGAAAAAATAGAAGTTGAGAGGAAAAAAGAAAAAAAGTAAGGTTTGAGAAAAATTAAAAATAAAAAAAGACAAAAGAAAAAATAAAAACCAAAGTAAAATTAAAAAGAAAAAATAAAAGTTGAAAGATATAAATATGGAGTTGTTATTCATTATGAGGATCATTTATGTAATTTACTCCATTGATCAGAGACAATTTTGTCAAAAAAAATATTAGTTAATAGGTAAAGACTATTTTAAGGAAGCCTTTTTATTTGGGGCTAAAATTTGAAAGTCACCCCAATTTGGATCTATTTTTTAGATTCACCCACTAAAAACATAATCACTCGGATAAATCATAACTCTACTTTTGGATTCGTATGTTATCCCATATTTGCTACTAATAGTTTCATTTTAGATTTACACTAGGACTTAGAAGTACTTGTGACATGAAACCTCGCTAAATAGGATATGTAGGCGCCATAATTACTCAGATATATTCCATATAGGATTTTTATTTCTCTTTGTAATAAGAACTGGGGTAAATTTTTTTAGGAGATTTGAAAAATTCATTTGAAGATGTTTTTCTCCGACAGTTTAAGGTTGGAGATCACAATAAAATATTTAATCATGTCCATGTTTTGATAAAGCCTCAAAATTGCATAATATGTCAATGTCAATTTCATACATCAACAACATGGGATTTGCCTTGAAACATGTAACTGGGGTAGAATTTTTAAAGAGGATCTCAAAAATTCCAGTGAAGCATCATCAAAAGGCCATTCAGAAATCAACATTATCCCTCTGGCGGACCAATACATTTTATGGATGGATCAACATTGTCCGTTCAATGGACCAATATATCCTACTAATATATCAACATTGTCCCACCAATAAATCAATATATTCGATCGATGAATCAACACATATCCTACCGATGGATCAGCCATGTCCCCCCTATAATGACCTCCAGGTCATTTTTTTATATCCTTGCATATTTTTACCATTTAGAGATCTCCTATAGCATCCCCAAGTCATTTATGACTTGCTGGAGATGACATTTTAATTACTGGATAGTTAGTTTAGTCTTTAGAGTCAATTCACTAGTTTGAAGTCTTCACTAGGAAGGATTAGCTATCGATGGTATACCAATTCTGATAGTTTCATCAACTCTGAAACATTGAATTTAGGCTAAGGGGACCTTTGGTTTGGTCCCAAGGCTTTCGGACTCATTTTGGGTTATTGATCGAAATTTGAGTAAAATGGCCCTTGAGTGTGGGGCATACTTTTTATCGAACTAACCTCAGATGGAAATTTCAACTACACCATTAGGTCCAGAATGTTGAATTTGATAGGGTGTCATAGTTTATTTGTATTCACCAAAGGGTCGCTGGAGACTTGTAAATTTTCCATGTCCCAGCTAGTTCAACCACTAAAGTGGCACTTGGGTCGCTTTAGTGGAGGCCTTTTAAGCCAGTTGTTTGCTTAAGAAACCAGGCTTTCCAGCTAGGATGATAAAGATAAACCCAGTTCGCTAAAGCTGAGGCTGCTTAAGAGTCTCTTTGTCTTCTTTAGTGGAAGGGGTAGGCCATGTGGGTACCGCTTAAGCGGTACATGGCTTCTTCAGCGGTGACCGCTTAAGCAGTCAAGTGGCTACTTAAGCGGCACATGGGAAGCCATTAAATTCCTCATTAGCCCAATTTTCTCCCATTTTTCTCACATGTCTCAAGAGTTAGAACCATAGAGAGTGTGGGAAATTAGGAGAATAATTATTGAGGGATTGCGGGGTAATTATGAGTTTGGTTTACTCTTGGCTTCATCAAAATCTTGATATGTTTTTGTTATACTCATAGTTAATTCCTCAATTTATTTTTGAAACTCCTAAACTATGATGGGTTGAAATTGAATCGTTTGAGCTTGAAATTTACCCATTTTTTAGGATAAATATATCTTGAGCATAGAGGGATGTGTTTTGAAAGTGCAATTTTCCAAGCGGTCCTACATAGGATTTTTACTTAATTTTTGAACCAAAGCATAAAAATACTATATGAGTACCGGTATTCTTGTATTGATGAGTATATTACCATTTTGATAGTGTGGCATCATTCAAAAGATTTTCTGAGAGGGAAATTATTGATTTAGTGGATTTCATTGGGCTTTCTTTGACGCCTAGGTAGGCTAGGTTTACCTTCCTCTTATATTGAGATTAATTATAGTATGAATGTGATATTATGATAGTTTTGGGATGGGCATTAGATCTTGAAGGTATTTTTAGTAGTATTTGGAATTTTTAGTCAACAAAGAAATCATAATTAGGCATAGTTAAGGAAAAATGGTTCGATGAACCCTTGTACTATTTCGATTTGTAATGTGGATACTCCTACTTAGATGTTTGTCATTTGGACCCTTGAATCCACGAAAAAGCAATATTTTAAACACTTTTTTGGCGAGTGTAGCACACTCGCCCCACGTCAGCTTCCACGTTATTTTAAATACTACATTAAATTCCACATTATTTCTAAAATGCCACATAAGAAATTAAATATCAAAAAAATAAAAAAATTAAATCCAGAATTAAAAAAAATTAAAATTAAAATGAGGTGAAATCATCGGCTCTCTCTTCTCCATCTCCACCGCCGCACCATCGCTACCGGTGTGACAATAACCCATCAACACGCTGCCATTACCTACCACTAGTGTAAACCCTCACTATCCTCCACCCTCTCTTCTATGTATGGAGGATAATTTTGTAGATTCACTGTATAAGTTTTGTTGTCAAATTATTGCTGTGTTGTGAAAAGAAATTTTGTATGCAGATATTTGATTATTGGTATGCCTTTGATTGTTTGGATGTAGTTAAGACAAGATTGAGTAATATTTTTTTCCCGGGTTTATCATAAAAATTCAAAATTTACAAAATAAAATGAAAAATTGGCAAATTTCTGTTTCCCAAGGCCATGAGTTTTTACCAGAATAGGGAATTCGCCGGCGAGGGAACCAAAGTTTTCCATGCCAAAAAAAGTAGAATTTTGTGAATTTCTATTCTGAGAATTTCCAGAAAAAGAGTCCTTTTTATCTTCTTCATGCAATTCTTGTACATACCCGTCTTTAAAATCTTTATCAGAAAAATCCAAAAGGTCATCAACTTTAAAATCATCATTTGCTCCATTATTAATCCCTGTTACACACCATAGATCATCAATAAAAACTTGTTGGGTACTTTTCATAGCCATATCTGAAAGAAGACTAGGTTTCAATGCTCTTGCTTCAATCAACTCCATGAGAAAAAATAAGCACAAAATTGAAAACTAGGACAAAAGGTTTTTGTTTTTTTTTAAGGTACAGAGAAGTTTACGTTGGTTTTTATTGGTAGAAAAATTGGAAGAAGCAGTTTGGAGAATTGCAGATGAAGACTAAAAAATATATTTGAGAAGAAGAGTGTTTGGGTTAAAGCACTGAAAAGGGGGCGAAACTAGTGGGGGGTTATTGTTTTTTTCTCTTTTTATCTAACTTTCTCTCTCCTTTTTAATTTTTTTAATTATTTTAATATAAAATTGATAAAAAAATTGACCCTCACTCGCACCCTAGGTGCGTGCTTGCACACGTGTTGTCCTAGTCAGCCATTTTAATGTCACATAGGTCTGGTCAATGGTTAAAGTGTTTAAAATGTTGCTTTTTAATGGGTTCAAGGGTTCAAATGACAAACATATAAGTAGTAGTATCCACATTACAAAACGATCATAGTACAAGGGTCCATCAAGCCATTTTGCCTTAACTTAATTACTCATTCTTTAGGAAGAATTGATATCTTAGGACTAAAATGTGGCTTAATTAATATCTAGTAGTGAAATTAGATACCTTAGGCTAGTCCGAGTAAAATTTTCTTGTCATGGATTTTTGGGGATTAGAAATGGATTGCTCCGGCCCAACTTAGGCCAAGACTACTATTAGCTCCTTGTAGATTCAAGAGGCATGTTACATTGTCTTAATTTATATTCTTGAGCCTGAGGAGGTTTAGATTTATGATGCTTATTTCTATATTGGTACTTGGGAGATAATACTGGTTCTGGTTTGAGTCCGGAGATTTATGATTGTAAGATCGGTTTGATTCTAGCATTATTCGTGATATGAGTTTCGATTCAAGTCCGGTAACGACATTAAGAGCTTATTTATATAGTTATGAAATCGATTCGAGTCTGGTATTTGATGGTATGGAAAGTTCTAAGGTCATGATATAGAGATACAAATAATTAGTTTAATCTTAATTATTATTTCTCTTGACTGCACCCTCTAAGATTATAGGATCCCGTGTTGGGTTGTTTACTTTATTGCACCTTCTGGGTAATGAGGTCCAGTTATGTAGAAATAGTTACATATTTTCCTTATTGTATCATTCTGGTTATTTACTTTCAGTATTTGGAGCGATATTCCAAGTTTGTTCTTTTTTCTTGACTTAGTTCATTTATCTCACATTTTATTATATTTATATTATAATTTAGCCCAGTGTAATACCCCGGAAAATTTTTCGTCGAAATTTTGTGCGTAAACGTATTGGATCCTATCTTCGAGAATGATTTATAATTTTGTGTGTGTTATTTCTTGGATTTTGATCCACCATTTCATAGAGCATCGAATAGTCTTTCCAACGATATGTGGATCACCCAAAAAGGACACTCGAGCGATGAGTTACGACCATTCCGATCAAACTACGACCATTCCGATCGAACTGTGAACAGTAAATTTGCAGGAAAAAAAATACTGCAGCCAGGCAATTTTTTTGGTCAACTTCAAACGATCATAACTTCTTGTACATAATGAACTGTGTGATCTGCTATATATCAATGGAAAGCCCTGAGAGTCTTTTTTCCAATAAAATTGGTTTCATCCAATTTGGACATCGAAGTAAAGAGTTATGGCCAATTTACTTCAGCCGATCGGATAGATCACTGAAGGACAGATTCGGGTTTTATTTGTTTCTTAGGGGCATTTTGGTCTTTCACCACTCTTTTAAAGCTCTATAAATACCCCATTCAGCTGAGAACTTGTATTATTTTCCTCTCATTTCTCTTATATGTATGTATATATATATATATCAAGTTAGGGTTAGGGTTTTGAATTGAGGGAAATTAATTGGAGGCTTTGATTCAAGAATTCCTTCCGTCAATCTCTTCTGGCCACGAAATCTAAGGTATGCAAGTGTTTATCTATGGACTCCTTTCGTCCATAGAGTCCATGAATCCCTTTTTGAAAGTTCAAGTTATGTATATATATATATATATATATATATATATATATATATATATTCTAGACTTTGATGATGTATATATATATATATATATGTTGATTGATATTTGATGATTGAGATATATATGAGGATTATGTATGTTACTTGATATATATATGTGTATATATATATATATGTGTGTGTGTGTGTATATATATATATATGATTATGCATGTTGGTTGATACATGCATGTGATGATTATGTGTGTTGGATGAGATATATGGGGTGGCAGAAAACATGAGAATTTGACGAATTCACCAATGCCTAAAAGTGCATGTAAGGTGTTTGTGAAATTGTCTAAGAGGCTATAAATTTACGTTCTTAGGATATAATAAGTTCTAAATGACTAGACTACTTTCTATGTATACGTTCAACATGAACTCCATGTTATTGTCTAAAATTGGGGATGTTGTGTGGAAAGCTTATGATATGGTTGGAAGTGCGGACGAGGGAGTTAGTTGATGGAATCAAGATGAATGATGGTGTTGTATTCTTCATTAACCATATGCATCCTTGTTGAATGATCTACAAAGTAATGGTATGAGATCTCAATACTTGTATATGAATATGATCTTCAAATGATTGGTGTGAGGTGTTAATGAATGCATGGTGCATGATGGCCTTTGGGCATGTGAGTATGCGTTGTTGTATACTACGTATTACTTATGTTATTGATTACTGGGGGTACGTATGCCCGAAATAGTCTGCTGGTCTAGAGCTGAGTCAGTTCCGCGATAATCTTAGTTGTGCTACGATCGATGAATTTTCGATGATTTGAGAACTTAACATGAATTCCGTGAGAACTTAGTATGTGGAGTTTTGAACAAGAATATCTTTTCATTCTTGTGCCCAAAGAATTGATTTTATCATTGGAATTTCATGATTTTGTAAAGTGGGTAAATACCCAAGATGTTCTAATGACGAATTATGAGGTTATGAAAAATATAAATTGTTTAAGCTTTGATGTACATGATTACTTTATTATTTCCAAGTTATGATTTGATATGGTGAATTTCATATTTCTACCATGAGTTAATATTTCAAGTGTTTTCAAGATATGATTTATGGAACTTTGAATCGTCCAATATTGGTATACATAATAACCTGATTATCTTGTTTTCTTGAATTGAGATTTTATGCCATAAATTGCATACCACTACTATGAAATTATTTTTTTAAGGATTCTTTATATAAGAGACATGATTTGAGTTACATTACGACATACAAAATCTTACTATGATTTGAAGATCTTAAATGCTTTTCAAAAGCTATTGTCATGATTTGAATATTAGAATGAAAGAATGATTATTTGAGAATATTGATTTGCATCCGCAGAGTCAGGATGATTTATATTGATTTTAAGCTTGCAGAGAAGAAATGCTTTGTTATTAATACCATGTTGATGTTGAGGAAAATTAAAATGTTTTGAGCAAAATGTGTTGAGTTAGGAATCCACAAATTGATATGATTTGATAAATGAGAAAGAGATTTGATTTGATATTTATGATTGACCCTTGTGATGTTGTGGTGGATTTTCTAATGCGTTCTGAGCTAGTCGGGGAGTATTACTTAGCACCGAGAGGGAAATTTGGTATTTCCCCAAACCTATGTGCCACCGTAGGGTTGCTGATGATGATATTGTTGGCCAGAGAGCCGAATTGTGATTATGAAAGCTTTAAGGTTGTACTCCCTGACAAGAGTACAACACTCCCGCCAATGGAAGTGCTCTCCCTAGGAGGGCAAACATTGGTATTCCACGTGGCTCATGTGGGGTTGTCGGTTATAGAAAACTCCCCTGTCCATAAGAGTATGTTTCTTGAATTATCGAGTCGCTCTGAGTCTTGAGTTGATGAGTTTGGTTGTCTATGATGAGTCATGAGAATTTATGATGAATATTGATGACTTTATGATGATTTATGGGATTTTACTTATGTTTTTCTCTCTATAATATTATGAAAAGTATGGATAATGAAATTCAAGCCATGTGAGTCTTCATTTTCTGTACGCATGTTTTACGAAATCAAAGATATTATTAAAATTATTGCGTGTACCCCCATATATTCAGTTGCTTATGAGGAGTCATGGTGAGTTATGTAACTACTTCCCACGGTTTCTGTGTCAGTATAAATCTTCAGGAGTCAGGGGTGTGAGTGTATTCGATTGATCAGTGTTGGTATCCTATGATTCAGTAATGCAGTACCCCAGTACAGTAGTGAGTTCTGAGGACTGTAAAGTGGTATCCGAGCTGTGGTATCTGGAGACGTTATAATTGTTATAGTAGTTGTGAACTGTGCATTCATATATGTGTACTTGTTCGTTATTCTTATGATTATTCTATTGATTAAATATTCATGCATAAGCCCTTGCATTTAGCCTTCCCTGCATGCATACTCAGTACATTTTAGTACTGATGCATTCGTGCTATGGTGTTCTTTTATTTTGGGGCACCATAGGTTCAGAAGAGTGAAACTTGGAGCATCTTAGAAGTCACTTGTATAGCAGCAGTGGGTGCAACAGTGAGTCCTCATCATCCGAGGATATTGTTATTACAATATTTGATTTTAGTAGATGGAGTTAGGTTGGGGAATTGTCCCTTCAACTCCACAGTTCAAGCAATGTAGAGGCTTTTCAGACAGATGTATTAGTGTGTGGTTTAAGGTATTGTATATTTCTAGATGTTTGAACCTTATGGCAAGTTTTAGTCAGTTTTCGCATGTATTTTATTATATTATGCAGTAAACAGGTATAGATATCATAAAAAGGGTTAGCTTGTGGTCCTTCGGGATTATAAGAACCGTGTGGCATTTCGGTTCTCGGGAATCAGGGCATTACACCCAGTCGGTCAAAGATGCCTACTGAGTACCCGTGGCTTTGGTACTCATACTATACTTCTATCATATGATGTAGATCTGAGTACTAATTGTCGTTGTTGACATCGAGATTTATGTGGATCAATGTTTGTGGATAGGATGAGCTCTTAGAGAGAGTTGACCTTTTGTCCTCTTCCTCTTTTTGCTAGTCTTTCCATTTTTGAATCTATTATACATTAACTTGATAGTACTTCTATTCGGTTGTATTAGAGGCTCTTATACTGACACTACTAGGTTGTGTGATATGGTTATTTCTTAATTTTATCTTTCATTTTTTATTTTCTATGATTTATTGCTTGTAATCCTTTTACTTGCATGTTTTTGGCATTTATGCCATTTTCCACAAAATTATCCCACTGCTAATAGCTCCGCGCTATTATTTGGCGTACCTACCGGTGGGATAAAGTAGGTGCCATCATGAATCAAAATTTGAGTTGTGAAAAATTGGTATCAGAGTGTTAGGTTCACCAATATTGTTGATATAAGAGTAAATGCCTAGTAGAGTCCCGTGGATTGGAAATAATGACGTTCATTCCTTATCTTTGGGATGCTATAAGAAATTCTTCAGCTATCTTCACTTCTTTCACTCATTTCATATTGAGAGTCTATGTTGGTTTCTAAATATTCTAGTTGCTCCCAAGCTCACACGCAAGTGTACGTTTTACCAAGTAATATAGTGCCCTTATAAAAAGCCAAATATCGATCCCACAAACACTTGTTTTAAGAACTATCCTAGATTAGTTCACTACTAAGATTAATTCAATGATTAAATAACCACAAGAGTTTGAAAATTATAAGTAACCATGAAATAAAACTATGCGGTAATTTAAATTTTTGAACAATCAATAAGGAACAGTCCAAGGTTAAGGCTATGTGGACAATCATACTACATTGTGGAACCTCATTGGTTGGGTTAATTATCTTGTTTATTGATTCACGGGATCAATGGTATGACTATGGTTTCTGAAACTCCAATCGATTACTTAACTTAGCCCCCACAACTCCATCCTTGAGCAGGGATGCAAGAACTAAGTTAAATGCTTTTGTATTCATCCCGTACTTGAACCAAATAGGGCACTGATGTCGCCCAAAACTACACTCCAAATAGAAGTATAACGCGATAGATTACAAATATAATAAACCAACTAGGTTGGGGTCGATCCCACAAGGAAAACGTGAACAGTTTCTTGACCTGATATAATCCACGAGTAGTACAGAAAAGTAAATGGGGGGATTTTAGTTACAATCACAAGAAGTAACCAAATCTTGAATGCTTTTGAGTTGTAGACAATAGGAGACGAATACTAGGATTGTCTTCCCCCTAGCTTCTCAACTCCCTAAATTTCTCGTGTTCAATCAAGCTGTTCTGTTGTTCTGCATGTAAATTTTACAAGATAGGTATTATCAGCAGCCTTTTGAGCATGAAGATAAATCTTACCTCTTACCGGTTAAGTCTTAGGGCGTCGCCTTGTTGCTCCTTTCTACGACCTCAGTTCACCACTCATTTTGGGATCAAGTGATTAAATGTGATGCGGGGAATAAAAGCTAGAGGTAGAAATCTCAAATCACCCTCTTAACTTCTTTTCGCAATCACAAACTCCCTTTTAGGGATGGGCGGTAATACAGGTTATCTCAAGCTAGTGCAGCTACCTGAGATTGTTTATAGTAAAGAAGATTAAGATACATTCATAATCCTAGAATAGATGAGTCTCACACTTCCTCTACGTAGCTAATCCGCCAGGGTTCTTACAACCCTAGTCAAGGAGATTAGTCGCCATATTTGTGCAAGAAACCATGATTATCAATGAAGAACACATATAATTAATTGCACAAAAATAAGATAAATAAACTCCAAAGTCTTGAGTTGAATAAACCCACAAATCTCAAGAATAATTGTAAAAGTATTGTACTAAAGCATAAGAGAGCATAACCTAATAAAAGATAAACCCTAGGGTATTTATAGTATCTCAAAATAACATAAAAATCCTAATAAAAATGGGAAATCTAAAGTTATATCGGCAGTCAGTATGACTCGATCTTCACTCGTACCAGTATCATATGAGTCATACCCTACCTTTTCGTATCCGTTCCAATATCTAATCTCCCAAGGATTTAACTTTTGTTCAGTATACGACTTATGCTTACAAGTTGTACCTGAATGTATGACTCGTTTCCTTAATTCGTATCCGCCTGGGACTCTTATATCTCCAAGCTTTGAACACTAGTTTGTGTTTGACCTTTCTTTACTAGTCGTACTCATACTTTTGACTTGTATACTTCTGACACTTCAAATCTTGGATCTAAGCTTAGTTTTGTCATTTTCACGACTTTGTTGTACAACTCGTATCCTAGCTTACGACTTGGATGTCTGAGTTGTATCTTCCCCATACTTAGCTTTCCAGATTGACTTTTGGTTCTATTGTGCTTACGATTCAGCATGTTAGTCGTACCAGATGTTTACGACTCAATATCTGACTTATGCCCTGGTAAGAATTGGTGTTTTTCAGGTCTTTTTCTTCTTTTTTCATCTCAACAGTATTAAAGACCTTTTTTACTTGCAATTTACACTAAAGTGCATCACATCCAAAAAAATATCCTAAGTTTATACATCCGTTCGTGGTTTTATGCATGAAAGTGCCATGTTTCCATGACACATCAACACCCTCAACTTAGACTTTTGTATGTCCTTAGGCAAATAAAATTCAACAACTATTTTCTAGCATAGAGACGATGCTTAAATAGGAAGATCTTAAGCTACCCATGGCAGTGATTTTGAACTCGATTTAAATATTGTTGTTCCCCTCCTAATTTTAAATTTCAAACTTCAAATTGGGTATAACGACTTAGGACACGTAGAAACACGTGGTAATTCGATGATGGCACTACATTAGCAATAGACAATTGGGCATAGACACAAATTAGTTTCACCAAACAACATAGTAGCCTAGCTAATGTAACCCATGTGTGCTCACATTCAAAAAAATCCCATTCACTCTTCATATGCATAAATCAATCTATTCAGGGATATAAAAAATAACTCTCTCACTCAAAAAAGAGTAACGTCAGTGTATACAAAATACCATAGGCTTGCCCTTATGCTCTTGTCCTAAGTTTGCAAACAGTCACGGTAAGATCACTATAGGACTTTATTCAGCTTGTAACGTAGACTTGGGGCTAGTATAATATCTTTTGGGATTCATTTAGTGACTAAGCTTCCTGGATACTACGCACTACTTGGGGTCCACTTATTTCTTTTATTTTTTCCCTTATGTCTCCCTATTAGTTTTAAGAAAATTGTAATTAGGCCAAGTGTGGTTTTCTAACTTTTATTTTTCCTTTATTTTTCTTTTGTTTTCCATTGTAACTTATCTTACTTTTATTTTCCCCATATTTGCTCAAATTTCAACTATTTTCCTTCTACACAGTTTTTTCATGCTCATTTTCTCCTACGCACCCTTTATAATAGCCACCTCAACTTAGGCGATTTGCTTGAGTTGAGCTGCATAGTGTCCAAAGGAGGAACATGGCCAAAATAGGTTCATTGTAAGGAAAACTGGAAGGTGAAATAGGTGTAAACAACAAAATTGGTCTTTTCAAGCTCAAATATTTGGATCGAAGGGATTCATTCATTTGGTTAGGGCATTTTAGGTTCTGGTGGACTCACACTCAAAAGGCTTATGATCATCTCCTACTTAAATATCCTAGACCTAGGTAAAATAAATCAAGCAAGTTCTAGATTCCAACACACCGAGAACTCAGTATACGTCACACGCATTTGCACAGGGTTACACTACTAAGTACTAGTTATTTGACTATGCAACTATTTTTCACTAATTGTTCTATCTCTAATACTAGTGCCATTTCATGATTCACAACAATTTCATATAGATATACTCATCACATAGTCATAACCAAAAAAATTTAGAGGGGTCAATTTTTCAACACAATTTCATTAAACATAGATTTCATCGTACTCATTTCAAGTTAGCTGTGTTTCACAAACCACAAATCAATTAAAATCAAAATTTTTCATTACAACTAATTTTTTTTTAAATCCTAAAAAATCTCAATAAAAACTAATCTGCAGCCATAGGCGCGCTGATTTTCTCCCTATCTCAGTTGCCCGCATCAAACCTACAAGTTATAACAGACTTTCAGTTTTAGCTACTTATAATTTTCAACTACTCCTAGAGTTTTTGAAATAACCCTTACCCCCAACAAAAACCATTACACAGCCCTTAGTGCTACAAAAATAAATAAAGGATAAAGGTTAAACCTAGGTGCTCAAGGCGCCGGTTTATCAACATCAGCACGTGGGTCCTCAGATCGGGTCCCATTCTTCATCCCATCAACTATCGTCCCATCATCCAGGAGTACATCAACATTAATAGTCGACGGAACAACACCTACCCGCTCATCATCAATCATTAGAGCTCTAGATCAACCAGCTCCCACAGTCATCTCGCGGACCTTCTGCTCCTACTCCCTCTCATCGTGAATGCTCTTAGCTTTGGCCCTTTTTCTAGATGCTTTATCTTTCTTATTTTTTCTCTTTGTCTCTCATTTTTGTTCTTCGGTATCCTTAATTGGTGCATTTACCGCGACTTCCCAAATGTTAGGCATGTGGATAGTAGGAACTACTGTCTTTACTACAGGCTCCGCAACCACCGATCTGTCATATAGCTCTCTAACCTTTCTCTTTATTTTTGCAACCTTAGATCTAATCTCAATAACATCGGGAGTCTTCCCACTGCTCAGTTTTTAAGTGATCCTCAACTCAAATATGTCCAGGCACCCTTGGACTCATCTGTCTTGACTCTGAAACTATGCATCGAGCCATATCTTCACTCTTTCTTCCATGTAACCTACCTTAGCCTCCAGTATGGCTAATCTGTTCACAACATCAGTCCAAAATGCTTGTGAAATCATCATAATATTGAGAGGCATATCTCGTGGCCTAGGTGGCACAGACTGTACTGGAGGTGGGGTACTAGATATACCCATGGCATATGTATGTGATCCCTCTGTCTATGCTTCTACCTCGATAGCCTCAGCTGTAGTAGTGGTATTAGCCTGACCACTCTGCGGGAACAATCTTGCCAAAATGTCTGCTACCTACCTCGCTTAACATCTCATTGGGTTTGCTGGATTTCTAATCAGAGTGAAGTCAAATCTCCTCATGGCCTCAAGCATCTCATCTATACCAGGGAGTTCCAACACTTCCACATCCAGACATAACTATGTAATCATACAGGGGTAAGCTAATAACGCCTTCTCACCCCAAACAACACGATCTCACATCTTTTGATATAAGAACTCTGCTATGTCGAGCTCATAGTCAGCTATGAAACCAACTATTATAGCTACTCTCAATATCATCACTAGTAGTTGGAAACAGTCGGTGTCGGGACAATGTCCACCAAGCATTACCCTCGAAGTTAAGGGTACTCTTCTTAATCTTCTGTGAGACCACCCATAGGCCTCCTACAACCCAGACTGTATTCGCATTATTCGAAGCTATTTTCTTTGCAATCCACCTAAAAATCACCATCTTATCTTTAGAACTCAGCGTTCGCCGAGTTATCTTCCTTATCTATTCCATTCTATAGTCCATCTCCCCTGTGTTGATCGAAGCCTGATACTCTGGTCCATACAGAAATCTACTAATAGTGAGGGATGAAATGTCCACCTGTACACCCCAAATCATAAGTAAAGGGATAGGATCACCACCCTTCCACCCTGTGGTTATTGCCTCGAAGTTCACCTTTGTATGCTGCGTAAAATTCATAAAAAATAACCTCACTATATCTTTCGGGCACTTTCTTTATCCACTTAAATCCATAATACCGGAATCGCTCCTTAAAACCAGGTAATTCTGACATCCCAGTGGAAGTCAACCTTTATTTAGGATATAGTACTCTTTTTATCTTGCCACTCAAAATTTGGAACAACCCACTATTGAATGTATCCTGCATACCAAGGTACCCTCATAATTTAATAATGGGCATCAGGGTAGTGGTTAGTGCAAATGGGGGGTCCTGTCTAACTATCAGCGTCACATCTACCTCTTATGAACCCTGAGATTTTTCAAAACTAGTCCCTACTTAGATTCAACATCATTATCATCATCATCATTAGCTGTGGTGTATGGGGAGAAGAAACAATAGGATTCTTTCTTCTCAGGCCTTTTAGGGGTGATTCTGACTCTTAGGGAACCATTTTCTTCCCCTTTACTTTCTCAACTACTTTTCTTTGTGTAGCTTTTCCAGTGGTGGTTTTCTCATATAATTCACCACTGCTATTTGTAGAGATCTCAAACTCAGAATCACTGAATTCTGCACTAGCAACCAGTGCTTAGTATTGTTCTTTTTAGCTTGTTTGGATGAGGAAGCATTCTTTGGGAGAAATTGTTCCTGCAAATGTACCATTATTAGTAAATAAGTAAAGTAAAGAAAAGAAAAATCTAAAACTAAAGTTCAATATGCCTGTTTTAGTTAGGGTATGAGTACTAGGTACTGGTCATACCCGCTGGGTATGACCCGTGTGAACGAGTCATATCATGTAAGGTGAATGACATTAGTTCACAGGTTAGCTTATGACACCTTCTAACCAGTCATACCAATAAGGTACGACTCATTAACAAAAATCATAGGCAGACCAAAAACATTGATTCTAACTTCAGGCCTCTCAGGTGGGTACAACTAAGAGTGTACGAGTCATATGGTCTAGGTACGACTCATATGGTCGAGATGTATCCATTCTAGAAACTTAAAATTACTAGACTTCCATGTTGTTAGTGGGTACGAGTCCTATTACGACTCCAGTACCGGTGGGTATGAGTCATAAGAGGTCTCGTATCCACTACAACACAAAAGTGCAACTTTAAAGTTTGACTATAAAGCAATTTCCCAATATACCCACTACAATGTCCAACAATAACAATCATTTTAGTCCACACAAATATACCAAATACCTACTACATTCAAATTTTTCCAAATTTTCCTATTTTCAACCAAAACCTAAGAAATAGGGTTTCACAAATTTGATATCAATAAGCATTCTACTAAACCAAGTTCATATTACCTAGCATTCATCATTTCAACACAAAATAAGTAGATTAAATTCAAAAACTTACTTAGAAACTTGAGAGATTAAGCTGAAGAACAACTTCTTGATTTCACTCGATTCTCGTCTCAAATTTGATCTCAACTCACAAAGATTGTAACTTTTGAACTTGTTGGTAGTTTAATCAAGTCATTTGCCAGTTATTTCATGATTAGAGGTTGAATTTTGGTAAAAATGAAGTTGGGTATCATTTGTGAGTATCGGGTACCCGTCGGGTACCCTAATTTCCTTTTAATTCAATTTTCTTGGGCAAGGTTGATCTGCTAACCGGCCTGGTAAGTATGGGTAAGAGTTATGTGTATGACTTGTATCCAGGCTTATGGGTCGTGCTTATGACTCGTATAGACTAGGAATCTTACCTGGGTTTTTGGAGTGGGTACGACTTAAGGTGACAAGTCGTACCTTAAGGGTACGACTAGTTCTTAGAATCATATCCATTCCAGAAACTTTTGGCTGATTTAAATTTTTCTCCCAGTTCTATACAACTCCTACTTATGAGTCATACCGTCTACATACGACTCGTGAAGAGTTCGTATGACCAAAAATTTTTAATTTCTCTAGGTGTTTTCTGCATTCATTATTCCTGCACACTAAATAAACATATTACCTTATAAATAAATAAGTACAAAAACATGGGTTGCTTCCCATACAACGCTTGATTTAACATTGCGGCACAACGAAATAGCCTGGTCACCCTTTTCGAATACTCTCTTCTCAATCTTAGGGTCATGATGTAGCTTTATATTTTCTTTATTAAGTGCTAAAATTTCATAAGTCCGGAGCCGAAATTCATCCAACTCATTGATCTTATTCAACCTTGACTTGGCTGCATCTTGCCATTTTAGATTCGACTTCTTTAATGCCTATAGTGCCTTATGCTCAAGCTCAATTGGCAAGTGGCAAGCTTTGACATACACCAGCTGATATGGTGAAGCACCTATAGGGGGTTTTATAAGTAGTGCAGTAAGCCCACAATGCATCATCTAACTTTCTTGCCCAATAAGTCTTATTGGTATTTACAGTCTTCATCAAGATAGACTTGATTTGTTTATTAGAAACTTCAACTTGTCCACTAGTTTGTGAATGATAAGGTGTTGCCACCTTGTGTTACACTCTATATTTTACAAGCAAACTCTTGAATAGATAGTTGAAGAAATATGACTCTCCGTCACTAATAATAGCTCGTGGCATGCCAAATTGAGAAAAGATGTTCTTTCTAAAAAAGGTAGTGACACTATGTGCTTCATTGTAAGGAAGCACAATTGCTTCCACCCACTTCAAAACATAGTCTACAGCCACAAGTATATATTTAATGTCAAACTAACTCATGAAAGGTCTCATGAAATCTATGCCCCATACATCAGATAATTTTAATTTTAAAATAAGAGTCAGAAGTAGTTCATGTCTTCTAGAAATTGTACCTTGTTGTTGACATTGGTCATAAGAAGAAGCATAATCATGAACATTTTTGTAGATTGTTGGCCAATAATAGCCACATTATAGAATTTTATGCGTTGTGTGGGCCCCTTCATGATGATCCTTAACTGGCAATAAATGACAAGCCTCAAGTATGAACATTATCTCCACCTTAGGTATACACCAACGAATGACTCCATCTGCACAAATTCTAAATAAATAAGATTTTTGCCAAAAAATTTCCTTACCTCATGCATGAACTTCTTTCTTTGCTGATATGAAAGATCTTCCGGGACTAGATCATTGGCTAAGTAATTTTCATAATTCACAAACCATGGAATTAGATCTTTCGAAGCTGCTAATATCTATTCATCTTGAAAACTGTCATCAATCTCCAATCCATTAGAAACCTTCTACATAGTTTCCTCCTCCAGTCTAGAAAAGTGATCTACAACTCAATTTTCTGTGTTTTTCATATCATTCACCTCAAAATCAAATTCTTGTAACAACATCACCCACCAAATAAGCCTAGGCTTTGCATCTTTTTTACCTATTAGGTACCGCAATGTTGCATAATCAGTGTGTGCAATTACCTTTGTCCTAATCAAGTAAGACCTAAACTTTTCAAAGGCAAAAACCACTGCCACTAACTCTTGCTCTATCATGGTATAGTTCTTTTGAGTAGGATTTAGTGTCTTATTAGCATAGTAGATGGGATGAAGGATATTATTTTTCCATTGGAATAGTATAGCCCCTAAAACTAATCCACTGGCATCATACATAATCTCGAAGGGTGAAGACCAATCAGGAGATACGATAATTAGAGAAGTCACCAAATTCTCTTTAGGCTTTCAAAAGACTTCTAACGTGCATCATTAAAATTAAATTTTACCTACTTCTCAAGAATCTTGCAAAGAGGATTAATAATCTTCGAGAAGTCCTTGATAAATTACATATAAAAACCTGCATGTTCTAGGAGAATTCAAATTTCCTTTACATAAATTGGGTAAGGTGATTTCTCAATCACCTCAATCTTCGCTCGATCAACCTTATGCCCCTCTTTGAAATCTTGTGCCCAATCAAAATTCCTTCCTTGAACTTAAAATGGCACTTTTCCCAAATAAGTATTAAGTTGTATTCTTTACACCTTTGGAGAGCACTTGTTAAGTACTTTAGGCAATCTTCAAGAGAATCACCAATAACTGAAACATCATCCATGAATACTTTGATAGTCTCTTCTACCATATTAGAGAAAATTGACATTATATATCTATTAAATGTGGTTGGGGCATTGCATATCCCGAATGGCATATGTTTGAATGAAAAAGTCCCATAATAACATGTAAACGTCATTTTATCTTAGCCCTCAGGTGCAATAGTGATCTGATTGTAGACTGAGCACCCATCAAGGAAACAGTACCATCTTCTACTTGCTAACCTGTCTAATATCCGACCCATGAAAGGCATAGGAAAATGGTCCTTCTAAGTCCATGTATTCAATTTTCTATAATCCATGGACACTCTTCATCCAGTGACTTTCCTCGTAGGCACTATCTCATTCTTCTCATTAGGCATGACAGTTATTTTGCCTTTCTTTGGAACACATTGTACCGGACAGACTTACTTGCTATCAGCAATGGGATATACCACACCAGCATCTAACCACTTGATTATTTCTTTCTTCACCACCTCCTACTTAGAAAGATTGAGTCGACATTGATGTTCAATAGATGGAACACAATTTGGTTTAAGTTGTATTTTGTAAGTACACAACCCAAGAGGAATACCTATAATATCTGTAATGGACCATCCAATGGCCCTCTTAAAATTCTGCAATATTGATAATAATGCTTCTACTTTTGACTATCTCAGATTGATAATGCTCAAATTACACTCTTGAATGGGTGTAAGCAATCGTTGTCAATATAAAATCCAAATAGGTTGGGGTCGAATCCCACAGGGAATAGGGTGTGAACTTCGATTTGTTTACGAAAGATTTTACTGGTAGTTTACTGTTTCTAAAAGATGGGGCTTTAAGTTCACAGTGTGTTAGATATCACTTTCAATACTTCAGTGTTTGTAATCAAGATAAATGGGAAACCAAAACAATGCTCACTAAGGGTTTCGAGAATTGACAGATACTAGGTAATGCTAGAGATTCTTGAAATGATTAGAACAGTAGAATATCCCTGACGATTATACTATCTGACTTATCTCTCGACCTCACCAAATAATTTAGTATCTAGTTCTCTTGAACTTAGATAACTTATATATTTCCAATAGGATGTTATCTCAGGTAGATTAATCCAGTTACGACATTAATCATTAAACAGAAGGTTGGTAGCTTTCGAGTCCCTATTGATAACTCTTGTCCTCTAGTCTATTTCTCCATTAGAAGCAAATAAAACCTAAGGCATAACCTAATGTTTGCAATGACAAGATTTCAGTTTAAACAAAAGAATTTCAAGATGTTCCACTACTCTTTGAATCCGCTAAACACCTAGAATCATATCGAACCCTAATCCATAGATCTCATAACTCCGGCTAATGGAATTAACCGCTCATGATTTGATGAATGAAATCATAAGTTAAATTTATAATGCTAAGGATAAGGATAACTTACGATTAGATGGAAAACAACAAGTAGTTTCTTCGATTTAATCACAAGGTAGAAACCTAAAAATAGTTGATAAAAACAAGAAGAATAATTGATGTAAGAGAGCAATATTATGTGCCTCTCTTCCCTAGGTTAATGTCTGATAGATAATGACCGATCATCCCCACAGGTCTTTTTATAGTCAACCCCAAATAAGGAAATAAAATTAATATTAAGATTTTTTGCGGGATAGGTGATGGCATTCTTGACAGTGCGTCATACGTATGATGGCGTGTGCAGTATTCCATCAAGGTTTCCAATGAATTACTATCTTCTGAGTTTTCTGACGGTGAATATAACGACGTGTCAAATATGTGACGACTCGTGAAAAATATCATCACATCTTCATTGGGAATTAGCATAATCTGCCTCAGTTGATGGCCACTTTGATGGCCTATCCCATTGTTGAAGGTACTTCCAAAACGTCGTCATATTTTATCCCAATTTTTCGGGTTCTGTCTGACTTGATGGCAACTTTGACAGTCTGTCATATGTTCTGACGGTGCGTCAAAAAGGGCGTCAACTTCGCTATAGCTTATTTGCACCAGATTTCAGCTGATTTCTTATTCCTTTCTTTGGATTCCTCCCCGATCACTTGTGTCTGCATTACAATAGTAAAAGCAATCAAAAACAACAAAAGTTTCTTAAGACTTCGCAATTACTCTAGGTTAAAGGCCTTATGCTAGCATCCAATTCATAAAAGGAACACACAAAGTTGAAAGATCCAATGGTGCAAGGTATAGTGAAAGCACTGGGATCCTCCTTCTTCTCTACCAATAATCTAGTAGCTACAACACTGCAATGATGAACATTGTCAACTGGCTCATAACTGACTTCTCTCCTATTGGTGATCAGATCCTTCATAAATTTTGTATATCCAGGCATTTTCTCCAATGCCTCTATTAGTGGTATGTTGACTGATAGTTTTTTTTAGCATAGATAAAAACTTCTAGTACTTACTATCTCCTTATTTCTTTTTTAGCCTTTCTGGATAAGGAGAAAGTGGTTTTAGAATGGGCTTCAGGACATGCTCTATAACCTTCTCTTTTCCTTTATTCAACTTGCTACTGCTCTCTATATTAGCTGGCTCATCATCATTCTTTGGGTCATCAATAGTGGGTATAGGTGGGCCTGCAGTGACTTTATCACTCCGAGTGGTAATGGCATGGAAATGACTATCATTTCTTGGATTTACCACTGTTTTATTCGGAAGAGTTCCAGGCTTTCTCTGATTTACTATGGCTGACATCTGACATAATTATTGCTCCAACTGCTTGATTGTGGCAGCATGTGATTCAACTTTCTGGCTCAAACCTGACAAATATTCTTTTATATCTTTCAGACAACTCTCTTGACTTTTCTTCCCTTTAACCAACTTAGACAAAAGTCCTTCAATTCTGGATTCTGTATTACGACTACCTGGTGGAATATACTTGTCACTCTTCTCTTTATTGTCATCTTTATGTTGACAATCACTATCTCTATCTCTACTCCTATATCTGTACCAATTATTATAATAGTTCCTACCTTGATTCCCTTGCCCTTGGGCTAAAAAATCCGTCAATATACGATCGACATACTTTGAATATTCTTCAGATTAAATCTCAAATGGTTTAGAAGTAGATCCCTGTGCTTCTACTACATTCACTTTCTCAACACTCATTATTGCAAATTTCTTTGTAAACAACCCAATATCTGTACGAAGCTGTGCAACCTCTTGTGCTACCATATCATTAACTGTGCTGTAAGTATTTGTTTCTCCAATAGTATATGTTCCACCACTATGTTCTGAATCTTTAGTATTCCATCCTCTATTCATAGTGATATCATCTAGCATTTCCTGCGCAGCATCCCAACGAACACATAAATGCTCCTCCTAAAATAGTATTTTCTATCGCTCTCGAATAGTTTTTAAGTGATATATATATATATATATAAGATTTCTAACAAGTTAGACCCTCTGATTATGTGATTTGGTACTATGCTTCGCTTTTTCATGAATCGAAACCATGCCTCATACATAGAATCTGTAGGTAACTGTCTGAAATTATAAATTTTATCCTTTAACCGTAGCATCCGTGCAGGAGGGAAAAATCTTCTCAGAAATTGTTTCATCAACTCGTGCCAAGTAGTGATAGATATTCTTGGACGTTCTGCTAACAATAGTGATGCTTTATCTGTAAACGAAAATGGGAACAACCTCAATCTTAATGTTTCTTGATCAACCCCTAGAATAGTATAAGATGCGCAGATCCCAAGAAAATTTTCAAGGTGTATGTTTGCATCATCCTTAGTTTTACCCAAAAAATACACCCTCCAGATTCAATAATTGGATCATTACAGTAGAAATACACATTGGGAACTAAAGCAGGAAGAACAATGGCTCATGACTCAATAGGCTCAACATAACCTAGATCTTCATCATCATCCTCATATAGTTATAAGTGTTGATATGCAAAAATAACTGGAGCTCAATCTCTTGGAACTCGACGATCAATTACCTGTCTAGGCCTGACTATTCCACCCTGCTGAGCTAACTCAACCTCTGCAGCAAGTCTAGCCTCTTTAACTTCTCTTCGTTCTCACTCCAAAAGGTGTTATATGTCAATAATATTTTGTGGATTTAATAGAGCACGCAGGAGTGACACATTTGGATCCATAGGTGGGGGAGGGGGTCTTGAACCCATCACAAACTTGTCCTGACATCCTTCTGGATCAAAAGAGAGTAAGGGATTTCCTTTACTCCTAGTACTTGGCATACACCGGTGTATGCCAAATCAAAAATAGAAAATAAAAACCTACAAACTTCACCAACTCAATGCACTACTCAAATCATCTTCCCTAGTAACGGCACCAAAATTTGATGTCGCCCAAAACTACACTCCAAATAGAAGTATAATGTGGTCGATTGTAAATATAATAACCTAACTAGGTTGGGGTCGATCCCATAGAAAAACGTGAACATTTACTTGACTTAATATAATCCACGAGCAGTACAGGAAAGTAAATTAGGGGATTTTAGTATCAATAGTGACCAAATCTTGAGTGCTTTTGAGTTTTAGACAATAGGAGATGAACACTAGGATTGTGTTCACCCTGGCTTTTTAACTCTTTAAATTTCTCGTGTTCAGTCTAAATTTTTAGTTGTTCTGCATGTAAGGTCTACAAGATAGTATTATCAACCGCCTGTTGGGTGTGAAGATAAATCTCACTCTTTACCAGTTAAGTCTCAGGGCATCACCTTGTTGCTCCTTGTTACAACCTCAATTCACCACTCCTTTTAGTATTAAATGATTAGATAAGACATGGGGATTAAAAGGTAAAGGTTTCTATCTTAAATCACTGTCTTAACTTCTTTTCCTAATCGCAAATCCCTTTTGGGGATGGGTGCAAATACAGGCTATTTCAAGCTACTACAGGTACTTGAGATTATTTATTATGAAGAAGGTTAAGATACACTCATAATACTAGAACAGATGAGTCTCACACTTCCTCTATGTAGCTAATCCACCAGGGTTCTCACAACCCTAGTCAAGGAGATTAGCCGCTCATGTTTGTGCAAGATACCATGATTATCAATGAAGAACACATATAATTAATTTCACAAGAATAATATGAATAAACTCCAAAGACTTGAATTAAAAAAAACCCAAAAATCTCAAGAATAGCTATAAAAGTATTGTAAAGTATTGTACTGAAGCATAAGAGAGTGTAACCTAATAAACGATAAACCCCAGGGTATTTATAGTATCTCAAAATAACATAAAAATCCCAATAAATATGGGAAAGGTAAAGTTATGTCGGCAGTCGGTATAACTCGATTTTCACTCATACCGGCATCATATGAGTCGTACCCTGCCTTCTCGTATCCATTCTAGTGTCTAATCTCCCAAGGATTCAACTTTCTATTTAGTATACAACTTTTGTTTACGAGTCGTACCTGAGTGTATGACTTGTGTCCTTCACACGTATCCATTTGGGACTCTTGTCTGTCCAAGCTTTGAACACTGGTTTGTGTTCGACCTCCCTTTACGAGTCGTACTCATACTTCTGACTTGTATACTTCTGGCACTTCAAATCTTGGATGTTAGCTTAGGTTTTGTCATTTTTACAACTTTGTTGTACAACTCGTATCCTAGCTTACGACTTAGATGCAAGAGTCGTATCTTCCCAATACTTATATTTTCATATTTGCTTTTGGTATTGCTATGCTTATGATTCAGTATACAAGTCGTACCAGATGTTTGTAACTCAAGAGCTGACTCGTACCCTGGTCAAAATTGGTCTTTTTTTTCCTTTTTCATCCCAACACTATTGAAGACCTATTTTACCTGCAATTTACACCGAAGTACATCATATCCAACAAAATATCCTAAGTTCACTCATAAATTCATTGTTTTAAGCTTCAAAAGTGTCGTGTTTCCATGATACATCAGTCACATAAGTATATTCCTATCCTAAGTGTAAATTATAACATCCATTAATGAAGATTACAATCCTATTCTATTCATCCCACGTTCTACTCCACTACTCATTCTTCCAGGTTCACAACAAAGTTATAACATGTATTCTGAGGGTCGCAAATCCTTAAAATAGTAATAAAAAGGATTAAAAAAACAACCAAGTGAGATAATTAACCACAACCAAATCAATTTCAAATAATAGTACTCATGTTCTTGGCCTAAACCCCGTAAAAGAGTGTTTAGCCAATTATAGAGATAACAAGAATTAAAAGTGTGTAATCCATGATAAAACCCATAAACAAACTAAATTAAATAGAGATAAAACCTAACAAAAGTGTTCTCCATCCTTCCTTCAAGTCCCAAGGTCGTCCAAGGTGTCCAACAAAACATCAGTGTCCTATTTATACTAGGACCACAAAAGCCATTTTTAACCTATTGGCATCCACTCCAATATCGTGCCATGTAGGATATGATGTCTCACTAGAAATTTGCATCAAGGAAGGGCATACCACGGCCATATCATGGCACCTAGGCAGCGTGGCACACCAAGCACTCCAAAAATGCCTATTTTTATCAGGCCTTATCCTTTGCTTTTGTACTTTAAGTCCATGCATTGTGGTGTTGTTTCCATTTGTTTTCCAGTTTGTTTAGCATCCCTTTATCATCATCATTAACTCCCAAGCTTCTTGCAACATCCATCAACACAAATTAGAGAACATAACTACCTATAATTCAAGATAAAAAACTAGAGTACGTAATAGCTCAAGCTAAGAGTACTAGCCTTTGTCCCTTACTTCTTAACTTGGGATTTTGACTCTAATTTCACTATGAACACACTATGGACGTTAAATTTACCTCACATAACACTTAGATGCTTATTTATATGAAGAATTACTCATTAAGTACAAGAGAAATCCTCAAAGCAAGCTTAATTAAGCTTGGCTAACAACACTGAGATGTATAAATCACTACTAGAAATTACCCCTATGGAAATAATTCAAAAACCATTGCGATAGATACAAAAACCATTGCGATAGAGATACCTCAATGGTTTGCCAGGTGTTTCATATATGAGCGTTGCAATAGAGCTACCGCAACGACTTTTGCAACGATTTCTATATCGTTGCAATAGATTGACCTATTGCAACAGTTTGTTTTAACTCCAATTGGGACGTTTCATATTGTCTATAAAAACAATGAAGAACAATTGCAATAGATAAACCTATTGCAGCAGTTTATTTTAACTCCTATTGGGATGCTTCATATTGTCTCTAGCAACGGTTAAGAACCGTTGCAATAGACTATTTTGCAACGACAGGAAAGCATTGCAATAACCCAATTGCAACAATTTTTTGAATATCTACTGCAACACTTATTGATCTTTTGCAACGACTTTTAACTATCTATTGCAATGCTTTTTGACACCTATTGCAACACTTTTTGACGGCTATTACAACATTTTTTGGCTACCTATTGCAATGATTTTTGTCACCTATTGCAACGATAGACTATATATACATATATATATATAGAGAGAGAATCATAATACAATTATATATATACACATCACAACAAAATCTTTGATTAATATAATAATTCAAATTAAAATTTTAGGCAACAAACTAGTAATCGAAACCCAAAAGCAAAATGTATAAAGTCAAATGATCATTAGTTTTCTCATATAGTAGCAAGTTCGAGTGGTGATAAGTTTCACTGAATTCAGTATCCAAACGATCAATATTAGCGCATCTATCAATAATTCAAAAATCTTCTGAGCAAAGATCATTTCTTCATCACTTCTTTCTTCATCTCCTTCTTAATTTTGAACACCTATAAAAAGAAAATAAATAAGTTCAATTAGCACTTAAATGACAACATATTTAAAAATCAAAGCTTGCAAAATAATGGACAAAATTATAAAAATTACATTAATTTACAACTAATATTTCATTGTTTTGTAAATTTTCCTCACGTATGTCCCTAGCGACTAATCAATAGAAACCTTTCCATGAAACAATTGTGTTATAATTGCACCATTTAAACCAACAAACCCCTTCAATAATCCAATAACATAAGTCACTATTTGCTAACCCGTGGATATGCCTAACAGAAACTTTTGATGTTGAGAAGTGGAACTCACTAGTAAATTTCCATCAAACAGAACTACAATGAAGAAAAGATGGACCACAACATTCACATGCTACATGATGTACATCTTAAGCAGTTGAATAAGTGATAGAATATATTCTTCAGTTTTCCACGCTTGCTGCTAAGCAAGTTACTTGAAAACATAAGTAAAGATAAAGCATTTTATCCTAGAATTATAAGAACTCAATCTAGTTAAATGATCATTTTTTCTCCTTTTGCACTGAAAAAGTTTCCAGTTATCCCCACCCCCAACTGTCTAAAACCAAATATATACATAAAAAATAATAAAACAACATAAAGAGCACACTCCCCCGAGAAAATAAGTTAGATTTTCCTTTTTGAGAAAACAAATTAGTATATTCAAGAAAGATGGGAAAGGTGTTTAAACAAAAAAGGAAGGACAGAAACAAGAAACAGAAGTTGACCTTTCCAAACAAAACCTTCCATACTGTGCTCAGCACAAATGATAAAATACCCAGAAGTCGTGTTTCCCTTCTGTTTCCCTGCAACTTTGAAATAAAACTCGTCACCTAGTAGGCTAGTACAACAAATAACCATCAAAATTTGCTTGCTTAAATATTAGAAAGTAACTTTATAGGATTTTATGTAATATTGCATTCTTCACTTGGTAAAGCAGCCATGATAGCCGCAGTATAGCCGGCAATAACAATGATTGTAGCATCAAAGAGTTCTATTAGAACTTTTTTTTTTGCAACGGTTCCTATAGCAACGCTTTTAAAATCGTTGCCAAAAGTTTTATTGCAATAGGGGTAATTTCTAGTAGTGAATCCATCTCAGATCATTATCCCATACTTAATTCCTTGTTCATACTCGAACAACTCTTTACTCTAAGTATCATAATTAGTAAGAGTCCACACTTCTACAACAAGTAAGATATTCTAGCTAGTCCTAAAATGACTACTAATGATGCAAATTTTTACACCAAGCATGTTATACACACAATTGAGAGATCATAAACTTTACTTCGAAATATCCTAATCTCAAAAATTGACTCACCCAAGTTGGAAAACTCATGCATATTACCTAATCAAAGATGTCATACAACTCACCTAAAGATCATCAAGCACATGCCCACATAATAAAAGATTTACCCATAATCACTTATATAGATGCAACTTATCACAAATGGGTACAAGAATCAAATTATGCTCGGGAAAAGACATCATTTTCACCCTAAACTATACCCAAAAAGTCTAAGCCACACCTAAACTATACCAGTAACCTATTACACACCTTAACTATAAAAAAGTGATATTATTACCTCCCCGCAACTCCCATTCTAAGGTGTGTGTGTTACACTTATTTTAAGCGCGTCCAGCCTATTAAATAACAAAAGTAAACGGCTAAAAACATTAAGGGAAAAGTCATCGTTTCCACCCCAAACTATAGTCGAAAATTCGAATCCACACCTAAACTATATAAGTGACCTATTACACACCTTAACTATAAAAAAGTGATACTTTTTATTGACGTGCTACTGACGTGGCAGCGCGTGTAAAACACTACACCACATGCAAGTGGTGGTAGCCTGACAAGGTGTAAATAGTATCACTTTTTTATAGTTTAGGTGTGTAATAGGTCACTAGTATAGTTTAGGTGTGGCTTCGACTTTTCGGGTATAGTTTGGGGTGAAAATGATGCCTTTTCCCAATTATTCTCACTCTCACAAAGAATTCATAAGTTACACATGATGAACCACATGTTTGCCCTTATGTATTACTCTAATAATATTAGAATGACAAATTGACCTTCTGGACCCTTGTACTATGTCAGTTTTGTAAGTTGGATGCTTTTACTTACATGTTTGTCATCTGAACCCTTGAACCTATTAAAAAGCAATATTTTGCACCCTTTGACCGTTGACCTTGCCTATATGGCATTAAAATAGTGACTAGGACAAAAAGAGTGTAGCCAGTCGCCTGGGGTGCGAGTGGGGGTCAATTTTTGGCCAATTTTACATTAAAATAATTAAAAAAATAAAAATAATATTAAAATTAAAAAAAATTAAAAAGGGTCCTTTTTATTCCTCCATCTTTTTTAATTTAAAATATTTTTAAAAATTTTAAAATATTTTAAAAATATTTTTTAAATATATATATATTTTTTTTCCCACCCCAGCCTATCCCCACCCCCACACCCCACCCAATCCCATCCCACCCCACCCCCATCTCTCCACCCCACCCCAACACCCGTCCAGCCCTTCCCCACTCCCACCCTCACCCCAGCCCATCCCCATCCCCCACATCCTACAAACCCTATCTCACTCCACCTCCAGCCCCTCTACCCCATCCAAGCCCCGTGCCTACCCCCCCACACCTCACCAGACCCATCCAACCCTTTTCCACCCCACCCCTAGCCCCCATACCCCTCCAAGCCTCAGCCCTACCCCACCCTCAGCCCCTTCCAGCCCCCACACCCCAAACCAACATTCTTCCAGCCCCCCCTCCCCACCACCACCTTCACTTTTTATTTTTTATTTTAATTT
>NC_061121.1:69423264-69503749 GCF_002878395.1 Capsicum annuum
AAAAAAATAAACTTTTTGTGAATTTTTTAAAGATATTCATATTTAAAAATCAAAAATTTATTATATTTGTATATATGAATTTATAGTTAAAAATTTAAATTAGTTGGAGAAGAGTTTTAATAATTTGAAATGAATTTGATGTTTAATTTGTGAGAAAAAATAAAAGCATGATTATTCAATTTTTTTTACAATTATATTTTTTCTTATTTAATTAAATTAATTTTAATATTTAATTTTTTATTTAGCATTTTAAAAATGACTTGAAATTTAATGTAATACTTTTTTTAAATGATGTGGCAGATGAGGCTGACGTGGGGAGAGTGTTTTTCATTCACCAAAAAAGGGTTTAAAATGTTGCTTTTTAGTAGGTTTAGGGGTCCAGATGACAAACCTGTAAGTTGAAGTATCCAATTTACAAAACCGACATAGTACAAGGGTCCAGAAGGTCATTTTGCCTAATAGAATATTAGGACTTAGGATCAAATAGGTATTTAATGGTTGTAATGTAGGTTAAGGGACAGGTACGAACTATTTGGCTACAAGTAGTGACTACCTTCCCTAAGAGCTTTAATACATCACATGAACATTAAGATCTCTCTATTAATAACCCATTTCCACCACATTCATCTACCTACTTCTCTTATTTTTCCCCATATCGTTAAGTTAATTCACATACAATGTAGTGGGAGTATTATCTGTGCATATATTATTCAGTTTTTGAACATTATTCATTCTTTTCCTTACATAACTCCCAACTAAAATGAATATAAATTTTCAACATCAATAGCTATTTCTTGGGGGCTTCATTTGCATTTTTTTTCTTCTTGTTTTCAAACACTTCAACTCAATAAGTTTTCACTAAAGCACTTAGAAGATTTGGTCAAATTAGATTCAATCAAAGAAAAAAGATTAAGCTACATATAAGGTTGCAAAAGAATAAGCTAAAGACTCAACAAGGCTCACCAGGATTATGCATAAGGGTAGGTCAGAAAGTTCATGAAACATGACTATCAACGAAATACCTATATCATCTCCTAACCCCAGACTCTTTATTTTTCTTAGCACACACACCAAGCAAGTTCTAGATATCAAATGCAACAAGGAATACACAAACAAAGTCTCACACACATGTCACATGCTCAAGTACAGTAGGATCATTATAGACTCCCAACCAAATAATCACACAAATTTAACATTAAGCCAACAATGCACAAGAGTAAAAAACTAGAGCTTAGGAGTCTCAAAAGTAGTAGTTCAAACACACAATATGCTTTTTCACACAAAACCACTTGCATTATGTAATCACACTACTAGAAATTATCCCTATGGCAACAAACTTTTTGGCAATGGTTAACAAAGTGTTGCAATAAGTGGTTTATTGCAACGCTTTTAAGCGATGCCAAAAATAATTGTTCTATTAGCTATAATTTAACCATATAACCGTCGCTTTTAACATTAAGCGTTGTAATAGGTAAATGAAATAAGCTATTGCAATGCTTATAATTTTATTCCCTCCATTTTCACTGCTAATTTTATTTAGTCCGCCAAAAATAAAATATTTTATTAATAAAACATTTCAACGCTGCCTCTACTTCGATCTAGTACTGATCACTACTTAAATATTTCAACACAAATGACGGTTGTAAAAGTATGATTTCAATATTTCGTGAGGTGCCGGTGCTGGTGGTGAGCTGTGATTGCGATTAGGGGAAAAGATAAAAGGGGAAACAATAAAGTTCTGAGGCAATTTGCGATTAGGGCTAATTTGGTTTCAGGTAAGTTTGTTCGGTTGATTTTTTTGATTAGTGGAAATTTACGTTTTTTGGACCTTCATTTTTCTTACTTCGTTTGTGGGGTTTTCACTAATTGTGTATATCATTGATCTTGTGAGATTACTTACTTATGGGTGTTCGGTATTTCAGCTATATTTGCTATTAATTTCTTTAATTTTGATTGTGGGTATTCTGTATTTCCTTGAATTTGGTGTGCTTTTTGGGTTTCTAAACTATGGGTATCTTTAAAGATTCAATTTTCCTTAATTTGAGCTCTAAGAAGTTTTCTTTAAAGAGGGTCATAAGGCTGTTGAGAACTTTTATCACAATGTCTTAAATGGTTTCTGATTCTTCTAAAGCTATTAGTGTTGTGTCTAAGGATTTAAAGGAGTTTTTGCAGTCTGATTCTGATGAATTTTTAGGAGTTTAAAACAGTAACCTAAAATTTCAAGATCTGAGAAATTTATCAATTTTATGGTTAGAGTTTCACTGGCTCTAACAGTTGGGATATTAAGGGGGTATGGGAGTAAAAATAAGAGTGAGATTGAGGAGGTACGTGGTTCAAGTTTTGTTGATATGGATAGAATAATGAGTACTATTGGGGTTGGATTTATTTCTGTTATTGTTAGTAGCTTTACAAGGAACTTGGTTATGGGTTTCTATTCGAATAGTGGGTCGGATGAGGGGTTGAATGGGAATTGCCAGTCTGTGGTCCCGTATATGAAGGCGAATTCGTCATAAGTGCCAAAATTGATTAATGTGGTTTGTAATGATAGATGTAAATTAATGATTACTGATTGTATCCAGACATTTGTAAGCACTGCTTTTGCAATTTACCTCAACAAAACAATGCACATAAACGTATATGATGATTTATTTTCTGGGTTGACCAATCCGAAGAATCAAGCCAATGTGAAGGACTTTCTAGTTTTATTTTGTAATGGGGCTGTTGAAATGCTAGTAAAGATGTCTCATCAAGTGATGACAGCTTCTGGATCTAATTCTAATTTGAATTTGAATTTTGCTTTGAGTTTGAGTTTTAATCAATTACAAAGTATGGGTTTGAATTCGAATTTGAGTTTGAGTTTTAATCAATTATAAAGTGTGAGTTTTATTCCTGTTGATTTATTGGGGAAAGTGATAAGATAATTTGGTGTTTAATTTAGCTGAATTTTGATTAATTTGGATATTGGTATTGATTTGTTTGTTTGTTTTTGTATTGGAAAGTTGAGTTTAGGAAGCAGAGTTCATGTTCATTCTAGTTTATGTATTCAATCACCCCTAATCCTTATTCACTTTTTTTCTACATATAAGTCCCATGCTAGTAAGGGTATTTTATTGGTGCATATCTATGTTTGAATGTCTGTTTATGCGTTACGCTAAGTCTATTAGGAGCACGAACGTTTTCAATATGATAACAACATCATGTAAACTTCAAACAATATAATTTCGAGTCTAACATTAATGAATGCACAAATGGTGAAGGAATTTCCCATAATGAAAGTTCTAGTTACCTACTTGTGTTTATTGATGTTGTTATTGTTGTTTCATATTTTTAAAGAGTCTAAGCAACCTAGATAAGAGATATAGTTAAGTTTATATCCATGCCTGTTTAGAAAGTTGATCACTTTAATTATCAATATAAAGAGAACATTACGTCTCAATATTTGCTCTTTCATTTCTTTCACAGGATTCAATTAACTATACAATAGTAGGAGCTTCTTTTAACCTGGCAGCCGTTCTTTCAAGATATCCATTTCAGGTATGTTAGGGGTGTTATAAGTTTGTTTTATCTTTGTTGAGAACAAACATTAAGCTTTGGTTTTTATTGTGTTACAATGTAAGAAACTAATGTTTTAGAAAGTTCAAATTCTGATGGCATCAAAATACTGTAGGTGATTTTTTCCCTATCTGCTTGTGGTTGTTGGGTAGAGTGTTACCATATACTTGTTCTGTTGAGAGGTAACAAAATAAGATACTTTAAATTGTCAATTTGACTTGGGCAATACTGGCAGGGTAAATGTCAGATTTAGTGTTGAAGGATGGACAAGTCCAGTATATTGCAACCAGGTTTTTAGTGATTGGGATAGATATATACCATATCTTCTCATTTATTTATTGGTTTAATTAATAATCAGATACGATAGTTCTCACCTTGTGACCTATTGCTATTTTTGTATGGCTGGTTCTCTCTACTTATATGGAATCTGTTATATGCTAGGTTGGCCTTGTTGAAATTAAAGTTGCAAGTGAGAAAACTAGTGGACTAGTTGTTCTGGCAGAAAGTTTTGGTCATTGTGTTTTCAAGGATTCTCTAAGCTTTCCAGTCAGGTGGTAATAATTTTGGAATGTCATCAAAGTAAGGTTGATGAACATTTTTTGGTTTGTTTGCTTTCCCCAAAACACACACACACACACACACATAAACACACACAAACAGACAGAGACCCAACAATCTTGGCCCCTTTCAAAAGAATAGAAGAAATTTCCTGATGAAATCTAGTACTTTAGAACCTCTAATTTCTGAAAGTTTTGAAACTTAATCGTATTATATGAACTATTCATGTCAGTTTGTACTTTTGTTAATACATGTTGGTTTGTACTTTTGTTACTCGTGATGCTATTTTACTAATTTCTCCATGTCGGTTTGTACTTTTGTTGAAACGTCTGAGGATAGATATTTTGTTTGTTAATTAATATATCCTCAAATACCGATGTGAATGACTCATTTCTAGCTACAAAGATGAATATACTAATTTTCTTTTTTCATTTTTTCGGGTTCTAAGGAAGTTTTGCGCTGGATTTTTTATGACATATAACTGCTCGAGAAGACCTTTCTTAATATGTAGCTCTTCTATATAAATTAATACATATTTATTGAGCAAGATTTTCTTATTGAATAAGTTCTATCTGGTGTTATTAGGCAAATCCTAATGGATAGCAGTTAACATTTTAGTTCTGATACTTACCCTTTTTGAATCATGTTTCCCATGGCTTTTTATTTCATATTCATGCTTGTTCATTCTATTTGTGCTAGGGATATATTTTATCGGATGACTTTATATGCTTGAACAATAAACTTGTCTCTATGTGACCTATAGGTCAAGGGTTCGAGCCGTGGAAGCAACCACTAATGCTTGTCTAAGGGTAGCTGTTTACATCACACCCCTTGAAGTTTACAATTTGTGCATCGGGCTGCCTTCTTTTCTGATCTGGCTTCTCTGATCACCTATTACCGGGCTTAGAGGTGTCATACATTTTGCTCGAATAGAATTAAGACAGAATAAAAATAAATGACTGAACCTTATTCTAGTTAGATTCGGTGCTTATATATTTATCTTTTTGTTCTTTTGACTAACAAAAAGAAGTTGAAGCATTTGACCAGTGATCTACTACTTTAGCCTCTATGTATTATATTCAACCGATGCTTCTGTTTTCTGAACCTATTTTCCATCTTTTTTTCTGTGTCTCTACTTTGTGTTTGTCTGTTAATTTTTTTGAAGCAATTTGGTGATATCAGAACCCTGTATACTGCATATAAGCATAGGGGCTTTGTGATGATATCTTACTATGACATCCGAGCTAGTCGAACTGTAATGTGTGCTCTACAAAATAAGCACTTGAGATGAAGAAAGCTCGACATTTATTTTTATATTCCTAAGGTTTGAATCCATATTATGTAGACATGCGAAGATGGAAGGACAATTCTAACTAATGTTCTTTATTACTGCATCCAGGAAAATCCATCAGAGAAAGATATTAACCAAGGAACTCTTGTGTGTTCAACTTGGATCCATCGGTATCCAATGAAGATCTTCGATAAATCTTTGGAGCATATGGGGAAGTCAAGGAGGTATCACTTGTACATAATTGTTCACTGTTAATGCTATATTATTTTGTTGTTCTTCTGTCTCTTCGGAATTCTAGAACTTTTAAGCTCCACTAAATCATATTGTATGTCAAATGCAGATCAGAGAAATGCCACATAAACACCATTATAAGTTCATCAAATTCTATGATGTAAGAGAAGCTGATGCAGCTCTTAAAGGATTAAATCATAGTGACATAGCTGGAAAGCGGATAAGACTTGAGCCCAGCCGTCTAGGTGGAGCCCATCGAAAGTATGTTCTAGTTTTGCTATTAAAAACTTGCCTTTGTTTTCACTTTTCGATGTAATTTTATGATAAAATTTATAAGCTAGAATTTTGCCCAATTTACAAGTGCTCATGGACAAACATGCATGAGAGAAAAGAAGAAAACTTAATGCAAAAGAAAGAAAGAAATTGATAAGCAAAAATACTTTCTCTGATAATTCAGTATGTAAAAGAAAGCGTGATATTCATATTGGTATTGAGAATGCTAGGATTTCTTGGAATCTTTTTGTGTGTTGTTTAAGATGAAATTTCTTTCTTTTCTAGATGGAATGCTCTGTTAGGAGGCTATGACTCCATTACTCCGTTAATATGAATTTTAGGCTTAACTTGACTGTCAAATTGTATAACCGCAAGTTGACTGTGGTGGAACTTACTTTCTGTTCGGGTGTTATCTTCTGTTAGTAGCCTCCAAGACCATTTCTCTGGTAATAAAAGAACACCATTGCTCCAGTAATATGGATTTTGGACTTATCGTACTGTCAAAATATAGTTGCAAAACTAGAATTCTGTTGCAAATATGTTCGAATTTGTCATCCTTATGATTCTGCTTCAAGTATTATATGCATATATATATATATATATGTATGTATGTATGTATGTATGGCAATAGGATTTGAAGTTTATAGGTTTTGAATTTGTCACCTAACCCAATAGCTCGTCTTAGTTACTGGTAATAGGATTTGAAGTTTATAGGTTTTGAATTTGTCACCTAACCCAATAGTTCATCTTAGTTACTGGATTCCACCATTGAATATTCAAACATATCTAATGAATTCCTGAGACGAGTAGTATGTGGTCCTAGCAAAAGCTATTGGTTTCGTTTGAACCCGTGGTTAATACTTTGTACTGCCTTTTGCTGAGCTCAATACCTCATTCTGTTTAAGTTAGTTGAGGCTAGAATTGCAATGTTAGGCCCTTTGAATTGGCTTGGAATTTAAAATATTGTGCCTAAAGCTGAAGACCATCCAACCTAGTTTACATATTATAGGAAATGAACAAAAGCAGAAAAATAGAGTTAGGACACAGAAAATAGAAAAGGAACTCAAGTAAATTAGTCCAAAGAAGGTGATACATTTAATTGAGCTCCAAGCGGGATGAAAGTACTTGCAGATGAAGTACTGACCAATTAATTTTGGCTCTTGGACTATTGTGGATAGTGATAGTCGATGTGTTCAATAAGAAATAAGGCAACATTCTTGATTTTCTTAATTCTCCTCTATTGATAATGAATTTGGATTCTCAGAGGATTTTAAATTATTGCTGTAAATAAAGACTGGATCCATATTCAGTCTTGGAATTTGTTTTTGAATATTCTTATAAGCAATTAAATTTGTTTGATGATAATATAGGTGTATCGTACTCTCTTCTAGGCCGTATTATGCTCTACTGTTGGATCCTACCTGCACTTGTTCTAGGAAGTGGAAGGGCTCTACTACACTAGGATTCAATGTTCATTCGTTAGGAGAAGCGCTTGATAATCAACCAATAAATTGTCCATCTGTTGGTAGTAACAATCAAGGTTAGTTTCTATTTCTTGATCTGCTGGTAGTAACAATTAAGATTATTTTGGATACTGGATATGTTTTGATGCTATTGAGTATACTGGGTATATTTTAATGTTGGTATACTGGGTATGTTTTGATGGGGTTGAGTGTTTAGAATTGTGGCTGCGCTTATTTCTGGTGAATTATATGGATGGTGGCTTAGAAAAAAGATTGTTTCTTTTTTATGGTGAAGATGTGGGATATTTTATGTTTGGTGGATTATGGGTAGTGGATTAGAAGAAAGATTGTTTCTTTGTTATGGTTTGCGGCTAGGATTTTTGTGTTGGTACTCTTTAGTGTTCCTATGTTGGTATTTCTAATATTTTCTTCCTTTATGCGGTATGTATTCAACTGCTATATCTATTGTTCCTTGTAAATGGTTTAGTTATGGATATTAGTGAAATGTTCTCTTATGGATTGGTCTATTTTCCGCACCTAAATATACACATTCATGTGAGCAGTTATGCTGGAATTACCTTGAATTAGATGGATTCTTGATTCTGATAACTGTTTTGAACCATCGTAAAGGAAAAAGAGTCTAAAATGAAAAAAAAAAGAAAATCTGATGTGCTCTAATAAATGTGCAGATAAGGAGAACTATGTGCATACACATGGGACTTGTTAAATACCATTTGGAAATCATTCAACATCACTTTATAACCATTAGATAAGCGAGAATGTTGGGTGATAGGGTGGTGGTAAAGATGATAGTTATGATTTTCCTGTGTACGTTTGTCGAAGTATCCTGCTGCTTTATGCATGGTTTCTCCTGCACTGATTCCTAAATTTGGAACCACTTGAATAATCGTGCTCATTTTTAAATGTCTGTGTGATATGAAAGTACTGCGATCCCTTTTCCTACTATTTATATTGCTTTCAATCATTATTGGTATGAAGCTGCAATTTTGTTGTATAAAAAGCTGCAGTTTTCTACTACAGTGTCTTCACATCTTGGGATTGTGATTTTTATTTTCCATTTGAGGTGCGCTTCTTTTGGTACTGGTTCCTATTTTTAACTCACATTAAGAAGATTCTTGGGACGTAATTTAATCTGCAGAGTGTAAGTATATAGTTTTGACGTGTTGTCTTACCTGCAGAACAAACATTCTACCAACTCCCAGTATATATTTCTTGATATGAGTATCTTTTTGTTGCTCATATGTGTAGTTATTTCGCTTTCCACCTCTTTGAGATTCTGTCGTTAGCTTTTTAGTTTGTTCGTTTTTGCTTTCTTGTTGATAACGTAAAGCTTCCCTGTAATAATTATTTGAGCTAAATGTGATTGTGTCTTCCCATTGAATTTAGTGGGACAAAAGAGGAACATTTCACAAGTTGTTTCCTCTCAAAATATCCTCTACTTGAAAGTTTGTTCTTACATGAATGTAATGTATTTCAATCTATGGTTCTGCTTTATCCTCAAAGCATCTCTGATTTCTTGTCTGTCCGAAGGACTAAAACTGTAGGGATCAATATTGTCATCAATATAGTCCTTTTTATGTTGTCATTTAAGTGCTAATTTATATTATTTGTTCTCTTTTTATATAGGTGTCCAAAATGAAGAAAGGGATGAAGAAAATGATGAAGACATTGACCTTGAGAAGATTTTTGGGTTGTGGATAAATGCTCTAATATCAATAGTTTTGTGTTGAATTTCATGAAACTTATCACGACTTGAACTTGCTAGTATGTAAAAACTTAACTAATCATTTGGACTTGATTACATTTTACTTTTGGGTTTAAATTACTATCTTGTTGCATATTTTGAATAATGAGATTATTAATAAATGATTTTGTTTTGTGATGTGTATATATTGTTATAATTTATAAAGCGTTACAATAGAATAATAAAAGCGTCGCAATAGATCCTATGGCAGCGGTTTGTAATCGTTGTAATAGAGTCTATTGCAATGGTTCGTAATTGTTGCAATAAATGAAAATAAACGTTCCAATAAGTAATGAAATAGTTGTAATAGGTAGTCAAAAAGCATTGCAATAGAACAACAAAAGCGTCACAATAGCTGCTATTGCAACAATTAGTAACTGTTGCAATAACTTCTAATGAAAAGGTTTGTAACCGTTGCAATAGATGAAAATAGACATCCCAATAAGTCCAAAAATAACCGTCGCAATAGGTCTATCTGTGGTGACGGTTGACTAAAACCATCACCGACGATTTTGACAACCGTTGCAATAGACCTATCGCAACGTCCACCTATGGGATGCATGTAGAACCGTTGTGATAGGTCTATGGCAACAATTTTTTGGTCTATTGCAATGGTTTTTCTACCATCACCATAGATCTAATTTTTGGTAGTATCACACTTATTACCATTAAGAAATCCCACTTATTCATAACCCAAAAATTTAAAATTTACTCAGAAAAAAAAGGTATATTGGGTTCAAAGGGTACTCTCCTGAAAAAGAACCGAAAAGAACAACCTCGGGGTGGCTGAAGTGTTCACCTATTAGACCCAACTAAGACTAGAAACTAAAAAGCTGAAACTTTTTTGTAATTTTTTTTCAAATTTTGGCATATCTAGAAGAAAAACTAGTAAGTAAGATCCTACAGCATCACTTCACCCGAAACAATGAAAATTCTCCTACCCCACACTTAAAAATATAATTTGTTCCCAAAGTAAACTCAAAAGTAGAGATAGAAATTATAACACCTCGCAAAATTCTCTCATAGTCTGAGCGTTAGAGTGTGTTCTATAAAGCAAAAATTTGGTCCCAAAAGTTTGAGTGGTGTCTTCCCAAGTGTGAAATACTTTGAAACAGATAGAATTTCCATCGATATCAAATTTGCCCAAATCTGATACTCGGGTGAAGAGTTAGAGCCATTTTAGTGAGACAGTGTGCCACCTGGCACTTTAGCGCATCGCGGAGCCATCAAAGATGGCAATTGTCAAATTCCAGTGAGCCTCCACAATTTCCACCACGTTGCAGTGTTTTGCCAGTTCGTAACCAGGGTGGCAACACGATTGCCACCGCATCGCACCGTCATGCAGTTTCCCAATTGTCCAATTTCCAGTGAACTAGCGCGATTATGGCGCGTCGCGCCAGCATGTAAAATTGGGATTTTTCAGTTTAATTCCAAGGGATTTTTGGTCTTTTACCACTTTTTTTCAGCCCCTATATATACCCAATAAAAGGCTCTCAGCCTCATTTTCAATCTTCAATATCAAAACTAGGGTTTTACAAAATCAAAACCCTTATTTCGTCTTCAAGCAAAATTAATAGAGATCAAGAGAAATCAAGAATCTCTCCAAGAACTTTCAAGAAAAGAGTTTCCCTAAGGTATGTAGATGTTGATTCTTAGGTCCCTTTCATCTAAGAAGCTCAAGAACCCTTTTTTAAAATTCAAAGATATTGTGTTTATGGGTTTTCATGATTCATGTGAGTTGAAATTGATGTTCCTTCTATCATTGAGTTATGATTCATGTTTGTTTACAAGGCTTTCAAACTTTGACCCTAGTATGTGGAATTCATGTGATGGTTATGATAAATCCCCTTCATGTTGCTTTCTATGTGATGTTTACATGTCAATTAAGTGTAGAAATAGTAGAATAAGCAAAGCATGCTCCCTATATGTTTAATAAAATGCTTATGTGAAGAATTAGGGCCATTATAGTATGTTGATTAGGAAACCCCAATTGTGTGCAACCCATGCATGCCTAGTGTTTGTTGAAAGGCCTTGGTGAATAAGTAGAGACATGATAGTAGGAAATTCCCCAATTACGTGCTGTTTGATACATGCTAAGCCTTTAATACATGCCAAGTGCTTGACGAGTAAATTGTGACATGATAGTATGAAGTTTCCCCAATCATGTGCTATCTAATACATGCCAAGACTGATATACGTGCGAAGTACTTGATGCAAGACCTTGTTGAATAAAGTATGATCTAATAGAATATTTCCCCTATGCTATTATATGTCTATGATTCCTAACTTCTTGAAGTGATGCCTTAGTGATTGTGATGTGAATATATGGTTATGATTCCCAAATGCTTGAAGTGATGCCTTAGTGATTGTGATGTGAATACATGGTTATGATTCCTAAATGCTTGAAGAGATGATTTAGTGATTGTGATGATGAATGAATGGCCGTGGTTATGAATAGTCAAGAATAGTTATGTCTTACTTTTGTGTTATCGAGTCCTGGGGGTATTTATACCCGACAATTTAGCTGTTGTCTAGAGCCCGTGTCAGTTTTTACGATAATCCCAGTCGGTCCATGATTCTCAGAACTCAGTGAATTATAGAACTCTGTATCCTCAGACAGATACAAGACTTCATAAATATCAATAATCTCCGTGATCTCAGTATTGCTAGTAATCTAGCCTCAGTTCTGTACATAGCTCAAATCTAGTAGTAGTCAATTGTTCAGTTCTAATCCCTGTAGTAAATAAGTAATATATTAAAAATCTGTATCATCAGTCAGATACCGTGATTCAGTAGTATTCCATCAGATACAAAACCAAGTGAATTCATCTTAACTAAGTTAGATCATTTGAGAAATGTGATCAGTATCAGATTTAGCTCAGTTTGTGTTCAGTTGAGAATTCAATTCAGAGTTTAGCACTGGGTAAGGGAAGGGATAGCAGATTTCCATAAAGAGAGAGGCCAAGTCATTAGGATCAAGCCCTGAACTCCAGAACTGCGTAGCCAGCATAGGATGCAAGAGTCACCGTCAGTAGAGGCTATCACCCGTAGAGAGAGGTTTGACTATTATATTGCCTTAAGATGACTTTCTATGAGGGTTAACCACTAGAGAGGCTTGTCCAGAGAGGTCTTTACCCGTGGAACGGTATTGATAGCCTTTCAGCTGGGGTTACAGGTTAGACCCCACCAGCGAGAGGTCGAGGCATGTCGGTTAAGTAACTACTTCCCACAGTTGCAGTTTCAGTATCAATCTTCAGAAATCAGGACTGTGAGGTACATTCATCTATCTCAGTGAGGAACTCAGATAGTTCCATTGATACATGACCATCCGTCAGATAGGCTTGGTCTCATATACAGTTATTTTTTATCAGATCCAAAGATCTCCCGATAGATAGGCTTGATCTCAGTCTCAGCTTTTATTGAGTATTCTTGTTTTTAGATTTGAACATGATCATTTTCTTATCATTGATAACAGATTTGAAATCATCCGTTAGAGAGGTTGATCTCCGATTCTATCAGTCGAGAGTAGTGAGCTCAGAATTCAGTTATTGATATGAGTATATCCAATTAATCAGTTATCAGTATCAGATGATTTAGTGATTCAGTATCTCAATGTTAGTGATGAGTTAAATGACAGTAAAGCAGTATCTGAGTTTCAGTATTTAGAGTTGTGATGATTGTGATTATGGTTGTGCATTCATGTATGTGTTCTCATTTGGTACTATCATGATTATTCAGTTAAGTAATTGTTCATGCATGAGCCATTGAATTTAGCCTTACCCCATCTTCATACTCGGTACATTTCCATACTGACGTATTTGCACTGTGGTGTTTTATTTGACACCATAGGTTTAGAGGCACGAGATCCTGAGTACCCTTAGCAGTTCAATCCCAGTCAGCAGCAGTAGGCATAGCAGTGAGTCCTCTTCATTCTAGGATGATCCTTGTTTTATTATTTCATTGTATTTTTCTTATTTTTAGTAGACGAAGTTAGTTGGGGATATGTCCCATCAACTCCGCAGTTCAAACAGTCTAGAGGCTTTTCGGACAAATGTATCAGAATTCAATTTTCACTTTTGGAGTATGTTTAGAAGTTTTGAAAATTATGGCCAGTTTCTATATTTATTATCTATATTATGCAGTTTTCAGGTACAGATACCAGGAAAGAGGTTAGCTTGTGGTCCCTCGAGGTCATAAGCACCGTGTAACGACTTGGGGGTAGTCTCGGGTCATTGCAGAAATACTCTTTAAGGCCTCTAGAAATTGCTAGTAGCATTTTTTAATATTCAAAGAGTCTGAAGACCCCACACTTGGTCTTTACTGTACTACTTAGCTCTGATATTAGGTACTCAAACTTCCCATCAACCTGTGACTTAAGAAAAACAAAAACTACATAAAGTAAAAACTAAAATATTGAAAATAAAACCAACCTTAACTTGGGTTGCCTCCCAAGCAACGCCTGATTTAGTGTCATGGCATGGCCCAACATCACAACTTAATCATTTTCCTTCATCCTCTTTCTCCTACTTAAAGGCTATCTTCTCACTCTCTTTTGAACTCTTGAGTATTTTAAACTCTCAAGGTTATGAACTTTTTCAACTTTAGCCTTTTTAGGCTCATCAATTATCATCAACTCAGGCTTAGGTTCTGGATAGGGTAACTCAATAAGACTGTCCAAAGAGATCTTTGGTGGTGCACTCTCTACTACCTAACACTTATCCACTTCTATCATTGTAATCATATATAATTATTTGTAGTGGCAAGGTGGATTAAGAGCTCATAAACTCTAAAAACCATTTCTTCATCCTTCAATCTTATTATAAGAGTGCCCTTTCTCACATCTATTACACTCTTCTTGTGGCTAAGAATAGACATCCCAGAATGATCGACACCCTTTTATCTGTATCAAAATCCATCAAAAAAATCACCTAGAATTACAAACTTACTAACCATTTTGAGGACATCCTCAATTATTCCTTTGAGCTTAACTATGGTCCTGTCTACCAATTGGATCATCAAAGAGCTTGGTCTCGGCTCACCCAACCCTATAGTTTTGAACATAGACAGAGGCATCATATTTATACTCGCCCTAAATCACTCAAGACATGTACCACTTTACTGTCACCAATATGAATGGGGAGGGTGAAGCTCCTTAGGTCCTTAAGCTTTTTAGGCATCTTTTAAGTTACCATAGAGCTACATTCCTCTATTGGTACTACTATTTCAATGTCCTGTAGCTTTAATTTATTAGTCACCACATCTCTCAAGTACTTATCATACTTGGCAATTCCTTGCAAATATCGAGAACATGAAGGTTGTTGTGAAGCTCTCTGAACGTGTCAAAGAACATCTTAAAGCATGAATCCTCTTTTTCTTTCTGGAATCATTGTGGGATTAGTGGTGGTGGTCCTTACTTTTTAACAACTTTTATATTTTAGTACTCAAAATTCCCAAATTTTTAACAACTTTGTCTGTAATCAGTTGATAAAACATCCTGGGTTTTAACCCTTAGAAAATTTCTTGGAAATTCATTCTCCGAACCCAAAATAACTATGGGTATGATTTGTATATTGGGGTACAAGTGGTATGGTCTATCGTATGCTGAGCAGTGTTAGTTGGAAGAATGGTTTTGGTCTCTAGAATGGGTACAACTTAGAGGTGTGAGTCGTAAGGGTTTGTAATGAGTCGTGTCATGGACTCTTATGGTGGACAACATTTGATCCTCCTGATATTTTATTCTGCCAGGGATATGGGTCATGGTTATGGATTGTATATTAAGGTTACAACTTGGTTGGATGAGTCGTATACGGGACAATATCTGATCCAAAGGCTAAGGCCTAGGTACGACTGGTGGAAACCAATCGTAAGAAAGGGTATGACTCTTATGGGTCAATTATATCCAGATGATGGGATTTTGTGCAACTTAAGTGGAGGTATTTTGGATATTTACCTACTTACCCTAATTAGGACCCACAACTTCTAATGCACTTAGGAGTTATTTACCCTAGTATTCTGTTCATTAATACTTTTAAACTATTCCAAAATATCTCATAATTCTCTCAAGAGCATTTGGGGCAAGGAAGCTAGGGTTTTAATAAAGGAATTGCTTTTGGGCTTTCTTTAGTGACTTATTTCCATCAATTCAGTAAAGGTATGATTATCTTTCCTCATTAAAATTTCAACTAAAGGCGTGGTTTATATAATTGATTTCATGGTTTTACTATTTCATGATTATCGTTTTCTACTATTATTTAGGTGTTTTGCTATTGAATGGTTGGTTATAATTTCCTATGGTTTTAATTATGCTTTATATGCATTAATGGTGGTTTTGGATAATTGGATTGCATTGTAATAGTTTAATGATATTTGGAATTGGTTTTGGTTATATTATGCCCCTAAGGTATTTGATAAAATACTTATAAGGATATGTTCATTACATTGACTTCTTTAAATGGAACTCTTGCTTGTTTTTAGCTATTGCATGAAACTATAAATGGTTTAAATGGTTTATAAAGGTTAAAGGCTAATTGGTTATGCTTGTGAAGAACAAGGAAGTTTCCCAAGAGGTTAATATGGTAAACAAAAAAGGCATTTGAGAGTCCCCTCAACCTAAATGGTTTGGCTATGAATAAATCATGCAAGTATGGTTGGTATGATGATACCACTAATAATTGGCCTTGGTTAATAAATAGTATCTGGATTGTCTGGACAGGGTTTTAATTTATGCATTAATGGTTGGATGTGAAACTAAGCTGTGAAAGGTGGAGATTTTGGGGAAACTAAAATCGAAAACTCATATATGTCGATATGAGGGATCCTTAGAGGGATGTACTAGTCATCCAATGGGATATTTCCTAGTCGTGCGACTATTCACACTGGGACCCTTTCAGTAGGGAGAGCTGAACCCGTATGACCCATGGGTGAGGTTAAATGAAAAGGTTACACAACACAGGTAAAGGTTTAAGTGCATGATAAACCCGGTCCCTTTTCTCGACACTTATGTATGTATGGTTGTATGCATTATGAATGGTTTCAATTGGATTTTATGACTGGCATTATTTTATCCTTACCTTTAGATTCATGCTAGCTGTCATTCGCTAACCTCATTTACTGGCGACTGTATACCCATGCTATGCAAGAACCAACCACTCTACTCCTTTTATTAAGCATGTTAATTCAGTATCAGCTTTTGTACTAAAGTGGTAAGATTCCATCATTTTTGAAGGCATTATTTCTTATTGTGGATTTTTTAAACACTTTTCATTTATTTTGGATATTAGTTTTGGCCATAGTTGGGGGCATGCCCCCACCCGATTTGTTTACTCTTTTGGATAAAGGCTTTATGGTACTTTTGGGGGTTGGTATGTGCGGGATTGGTAGTGGTTTCAGTCTTAGCATTGGTATTAATAGTGAACCTAACATCATTAGACATAATTTCTCATAGTTCCATTATATTACATTTTGGGAATGATTTTCATATTATGCTTTGGTATTCCTTTTGTTTTATGGTCTATGGTTGGGTTGGTACAGTTGGTCGGTTGGTGAGGTACAGTTGGATTTGGTTGGGTCAGTCCCAGTTGTGACCCTATCAAGAGTCTTAATGAGAATAATAACACTATTTTATTATATGTTTGAAATTCAGCCCTTCTAAGATTGGATATAGGTTGTTGGGTTGGGTAACAGGGGGTGGTCTCCAGTCTTGGGTGGACTTAGGATGGCCATTATGACAAGGCCCAGGGTCGGGTCATGTAAGTTGAGGGAACAACTCTACATCTACCTTCTTATTTATCTATGGAGTCCTCTCATTCAGATATTTACCACTACTTAAAGTGATCACCATTACGTGTTTCAAAAGTTTATTATCACTTGTCAAACCAGCCTGAGGCCTAGTATTATGTTCCTGCTGCAATTGCCCCAACTGTTTCTCTAACTATTTTTGAGCTACTTGCTAATTTTTCATTTCAGCAGCCATCTATTCTTGGTTGGCCAAAATCTTTTTCAAGGTTTCCCCTATGTTACTGGCCAATGTATTATGTTATTATTGCTAAAAATATTACTTCTGGTCATTTCCCTAAGGGTAGATTGGCTAAGTCTTCCACTTTTGATGCCTCTATAAATAAATAAGGAAATTCTTTTATCCCATCTGGGGATAATGCTAAAGGGGCAGTCTTATATCTGGAGTACATCTTTGATCTCATGGTCCTATTCCTTATGGTGCTGGAGTTCCTCCTATTTCAACTAGTTCTCCTTAGCTACCTCATATAAATATGACGAATACAAAATTTTATTAATCTATTCATGGCATTGCCTAATTCGTTGTTAGTCAGGCTCAGCGGGGTGCGACTGGTGCTTTGTCTTCTAAGGACACAAGGGTTGGTTAATATATGAAGATGGGTCCTTAAACTTTTACTGGGGTAAAGGTGGAGGAGGATTCACAAGGCTTTTTAGATAAGATGGAAAAGTTATTTTGGGAGATGCAGGCTACTAATGTAGAGGGGGTTAACTTTGTAGCTTATCAACTCAAGGATGTTGTGTATTAGTAGTATGAAGAGTAGGACAGGGATAGCAGTGATATGGAAGAGAAAGGATTGTAGGAGGATTTTTTAAATGACTTCATGGATTGTTTATTTCCTTAAGAGTTAATGGAAGCAAAGATGGAGGATTTTATGAACCTTAGGCAAGGGAGGATGTCTCTAAAGGAATATGCTTTGAAATTCCATCAGTTATTAAGGTATGCTCCTGATTTGGTGGCTGATATGAGTCGAGAATAAGAAAGTTTGCTTTTTGATTGAAAAGTAATTTGATTCAATAGAGTTAGACTACCCTGCTAATTAAGGATATGGACATCTCAAGGTTGACTATTCATATGCAGCAAGTTAGGAATGAGAAAAGAAAATAGACAGAGTTTAGGGATAGGTAGGGAAAGTAGAGCAGGTTTTCTGATCAAGGAGGTGATCAGTCTCAAGGTGGTAGAGAGTGGCAGAAAAAGAAGTGGGGGAGTTTAGGATACTTTTCTTCTAGTGCTCCTTATCAGTTGGGAGACAGGCATCATCAAGGTGGTGATAATTCTTGGGCACAGGTTGCCCAATCTCAGGCGACCGAATGTAGTTAGTTTTTTCATGTTGTCATTGTCAATTATACGGTCGTCCTCATCAGGGTTATTACGAGGAAAGAAGGTATAAGTGCTTTAAGTATAGCCAGGTAGGACAACAGCTCAGGGATTGTTCGATTAATAAGGTTGCTATAGGGTCGAATAAGATTCTAGTGGCTTCATCTTCTGCCCCTGCCCTTGATGGTGTTGCATCTGCTTCTGTTACTTCTCTTGGCTCTAGTGTTGGTCAGAACAGGTTGTATGCTTTATTGTCTCAATAGGAATTCTAGGCATCACCTAATGTTGTTACTGGTATGTTACAACTTTTTGCTCTGGATGTATATTATTTGCTTGATCCAGGGTCGACTCTTTCTTTTGTGACTCCGTATGTGGATGTGTCTTTTGGTTTCGATCTGAAAGTCATTTTGGATCTTTTTTTTATTTCTACCCAGTAGGTGACTCGGTTATTACTAAGAGAGTCTATAAGGGGTGTATGGTTTCTATTGGTAGTATACAGAACTTGGCGGATCTATTTGAGTTGGATATGGTAGATTTGATATAATCTTAGGTATGGATTGCTTTCTTGTTATGCGTCTTTGGATTGTCAAACCCGTAGGGTTATCTTTAAGTTTCTTGGTGAACCAGTTATAGAATAGGAAGGTAGTTCCTTAGTTACTGAGAGGAGGTTTATTTCTTATCTTAGAGCTCAGAGGTTAACCTCTTAGAGTTGTCTTTATCACTTGGTCTGGGTTAAAGATTCTAACTCAGAAGGTCCTTCTTTGTGTTTGGTCCCTATGGATAATAAGTTTCCAGAGGTTTTTCCAGATGATCTTCCTGGTGTTCATCCAGATAGGGAATTAAAGTTTGGTATTAATTTGCTTTTGGACACTCGTCCAATTTCTATTCCTCCGTATAAAATAGCTCTGGCTGAGTTGAGGGAACTCAAGGAGCAACTTAAGGATCTTCTAGATAAGGGGTTTATTCATCTTAGTGTTTCTTTGTGTGGTGCGCCAATGTTGTTTGTGCGCAAGAAGAATGGTTCCTTTCAAATATGCATTGATTATAGGCAGTTGAACAAGGTGATGGTCAAGAACAAGTATTCTCTTCCTCGGATAGATGATTTATTTGATCAGTTACAGGGTGCCAAGTTCTTTTCTAAGATAGATCTTCAATTTGGGTACCATCATCTTAAGATTAGGGATATAAATATCCCTAATATGGCTTTTTGTACTAGTTATGGGCATTTTGAGTTCTTGGTGATGTCATTTGGGTTGACAAATACGCTAGCAGTATTTATGGACTTGATGAACAGGGCGTTTATGCAATATTTAGATCTCTTCATCACTGTGTTTATTGATGACATTCTTATTTATTCAAAGAGTGAGGTGGTTCATGCTAATTACCTCCGCATGGTGTTACATACCTTAAAAAATAATAGTTGTATGCCAAGTTCTCTGAGTGTGAATTCTGGTTGAACGATGTGACTTTCTTAGGTCATGTTATTTCTAGTAAAGGGATCATGGTGGATCCGCAGAAGGTTGCAGTGGTGAAAAGATGGCCTAGGCCCATGACTCCATCTGATATCTGAAGCTTCTTAGGTTTGGCTGGGTATTATATTCTTTTTATGGAAAGCTTTTCTTTGATAACTTCTTGTTTGACTAAGTTAACTGAGAAGAAGGTTAAGTTTTCTTAGTCAGATGCTTGTGAAGGGAGTTTTGAGAAGTTTAAGGATAAGTTGACTTTGGCTCCAATCCTGACCTTGTCGGAGGGCAATAATGGGTTTATGGTTTATTAGGATGCATCTTGGGTAGGGCTTGGTTGTATTTTGATGTAGCGTGGGATGGTGATTGCCTATGCGTCCAAGCAATTGAAGGTACATAAAAGGAATTATCCTACCTATGATTTGGAGTTGTTGGAGGTCATGTTTACTTTGAAAATATGGCAGCATTATTTTTATGGTGTTTATGTGGATATCTTTTCTTATCACAAGGGTCTTTAGTACGTGTTCACTTAGAAAGAGCTTAACCTCAGGAAAATGAGGTGGCTTGAGCTTCTTAAGGACTATGATATAAGTCTTCACTACTACCCAGGTAAGGCTAATGTGGTTATTAATGCTCTTAGTAGGTTATCCATGGGGAGTTTGGCTCATATGGAGGAAGGCATGTGAGAATTGGTGAAGGATATTAACCGCTTGGCTAATCTTGAAGTTCAACTCTTGGACTCTAAGGATGATGTTATAATAGTGCACGAAGTGGTTTGATCATCTCATGGTTCAGAGATTAAGGAGAAACAAGTGCTAGATCCTATCTTGATGACAATCAAGAGTGATATTAGTAGGAAAAGGTAGTGGTGTTTGAGATCAGTGGTGATGGTACTTTACGGTATTAAGGGAGGTTGTGTGTTCCCGATGTCGATGGGTTGTGTCAAAGGGTTGTGGCTGAGGCGCATGATTCATGCTATATCATCTATCCCGGCTTGACTAAGATGTATCATGATCTCAAGGAGATCTACTGGTGGAATGGAATGAAAAGAGATGTGGCTGATTTTGTGGCTAAGTACATGGTGTGTTAGCTGGTTAAGGTTGAGCACATGAGGCCAGGATGGTTGTATAAAGAAATTAATTTTCCCAAATGGAAGTGGGAAGTGATAAATATAGATTTTGATAATAGTCTTCCTCGGTTTTAGAATCAGTATGATTCGATTTGTGTCATTGTGGATAGGATTACCAAGTTTCCACAATTTATGCCTTTTCGGACTACCTTTTTGGTGGAAGATTATGCACGGTTATATCTTTAAGAGATTGCGAAGCTGTATGGGATACCTGTCATGGTACGCAATTTAAATCTCACTTTTGGCGGTCTTTCCAGAAAGGGTTGGGGACTAAGGTTAGTCTGAGTACTGCTTTTCATCCACAATCAGATGGGCAAGAAGAAAGAATTATTTAGACATTGGAAGATATGCTTCGGGCCTGTCTGATTGACTATGGCGGCAATTGGGTTAAGCATCTGCCTTTGGTGGAGTTTGCTTAAAGGAGGTGTAGATCTCCTATTAGGTGGTTTGAGCTTGGAGAAGTAGATATATTTGGTCCTGATTTGGTTTATCAGGTGATGGAGAAGGTGAAGGTGATTCAGGATAGGCTTAAAGTTGTCCAAAGTCGCCAAAAGTCCGATACGGATGTTAGGCATAGGGACTTGGAGTTTGAGGTTAGGGATAGAGTGTTTCTCAAGATATCTCCTATGAAGGGAGTGGTGTGGTTTGGCAAAAAGGGGAAACTCAGTCCTCGGTTCATTGACCCTTATGTGATTTTATGGAGAGTTGGCAATGTTGCTTATGATTTGGAGTTTCTATCTAGCTTAAGTTTAGTTCATCCGGTCTTTCATGTTTCTATGTTAAGAAATTGTCTTGGTGATCCTTCCTTCTCCGATTATTCCTTTGGAAGGATTGGGTATTTTTTATTCTCTGTCTTATGATGAAGTCCCGATTGAGATATTAGATAGCCATGTATGTCGGTTGCAGACCAAGGATGTGGCTTTGGTTAATGTTCTATGGCGGAACCATAAGGTTGAAGAATCTACCTGTGATGTGGAAGAGGACATGAAGTCCAAGTATCTGCATCTGTTTTCTGCTCCTGGGATTCGTGTGAAAGATATGCGTTCTTGAACACATCTATATTTTTTGAGTTTTCTAAAGAAAAGATTAACATCTTTACCTCTTTGTTTTCAAACTTTGTTAGAGGGATTTTTGATAATGCAAATGACTCTGTGTGTGGTTACCCTAACCTTATCCTTCATTTAGGGACGAATGGTCCTAGTGGGGGAGACTGAAACATCATGGGTTTTGACCATTAGAAAATTTCTTGGAAATCTATTCTTCGAACCCAATACAACTCATAGGTACGAGCCATATGCTGGGGTATGTGTGGTATGGTCCTGCTGTATACCGACTAGTGTTAGTTGGAGGGATGGTTTTGGTCAGTGGAATAGGTACGACTTAGAGGTGTGAGTTGTAAGGGTTTGGTATGAGTCATATCAGGGCTCATATGGTGGACAACATTTGATTCTCCTGATATTTTATTCTTTCAGAGATACGAGTAATAGATAAAAATCATATACTGAGGTTACGACTTGGTTGGATAATTCATATACTGGATAATGTCTGATCCAAAGGTTAAGGCCTGGGTATGACTGGTGGAAACCAATAGTAAGGAAGGGTAAGACTCGTATGGGCCAGCCGTATCCCTGTGATGGGATTTTGTGCAACTTAAGTTGGGGTATTATAGACATTTTACATACTTACCCTAATTAGGACCCAAGACTTCTAATACACTTAGGAGGTTACTTACCCTATTATTCTATTCATTAACACTGAGAAACTATTCAAAAATATCTCAAGAGATTTTGGGGCAAGGAAGCTAGGGTTTTAACTAAGGGCTTGCTTTGGTGATTTCTTTTCATCAATTCTTCGGTATAAGGCATGATTCTCTTCCCTTATTGTAATTTCAACTAAAGGCATGTTTTATATGATCGATTTCATGGTTTTACTATTTCATGACTATGGTTTTAAACTATTATTTGGGGGTTTCGATATTGAATGGTTAGTTATGGTTTCCTATGGTTTTACTTATGATTTGTATGCATTAATATTGGTTTTGGACAATTGGATAGTATGGTAATGGTTTAATGGTCTTTGGAATTGGTTTTGGTTATATTATTCCCCAAGGTGTTTGCTAAAATGGTTATAAAGATATGCTTATTGTATTGACTTCTTTAAATGGAACTCTTGCTTCTTTTCAGCTTATGCATGAAACTATAAATGGTTTAAATGTTTTATAAAGGTTAAAGGCTAATTTGTTATGCTTGTGGAGAACATGAAAGTCTCCCAAGAGGTTAATATGGCAAACAGAAAGGGCAATTGAGAGTTCCCTCAACCCAAATGGTTTGGCTATGGATAAATCTTACAAGTATGGTTCGTATAAAGATAGAATTAATAATTGGCCTTGGTTAATAAATGGTAACTGTATTGTTTGGACATGGTTTTAATTTGGGCATTAATGGTGGGACGTGTAACTAAGTCATGGAAGGTGGAGATTTTGGGGGAACTAAAATCAGAAACTCATATTTTCTAATATGAGGGGTCCTTGATAACCATGTGCTAGTGTCACATTTTATATTGGAGAGATGTACTAGTCATCCCATGGGATATTTCTTGGTCGTGCGGCAACACACTCTAGGACCCTTTCATTTGGGGGAGCTGAACCTATACGTCCCATGGGTGGTGTTAATCGACAAGGTTACACAGCCCAGGTAAAGGTTGTAAGTACATGATAAACCCAGTCCCTTTTCCCAGCACTTATATATATATATGGTTGTATGCATTATGGATGGTTTCACTTGGAGTTTATAACTGACATTATCTTATCCTTACGCTGAGATTCATTCTAACGATCATTCACTAACCTCTTCTACTGGCGGTTGTATACCTATGCTATGCAAGAACCAACTATTCTAATCCTTCCGTTTAGCATGTGTATTCGGTATCAGTACGTGGATTGAAGTGGTGAGCTTCCATCCTTATGGAAGGCATCATTTCATGTTGTAAATTTTCTTTAGACACTTTTCCTTAATTTGGATATTGATTTTGGCCATGGTTAGGGGCATGTCCCAATCAGATTTGCTTACTCTTTTGGATAAATGCTTTATGGTACTTCTGGGGGATAGTATGGGTGGGATTAGTAGAAGTGTCAGCCTTAGCATTGGTATTGATATTAAGGTTGGCATCATCGAACATAATTTCTCACAGTTCCATCATATTACATTTTGGGATTGATTTTCATATTATGTTTTGGTATTCCCTTTGGTTTATGGTCTATGGTTGGGTTGGTACTGTTGGTCGATTGGTAAGGTATGGTGGGACTCGATTGGGTCGGTCCTGGCTGTGACCCTATCCTAGAGTCTTAATGAGAACAATAATTTTATCTTGTTATATGTTCGAAATTTATCCCATATAAGGCTGGACATAAGTGGTTGGGTAGGGTAACAATGGTTGGTCACCGATCCTGGTTGGACTTGGGATGCCTATTACAATAAGGCCAGGCCTTGGGTCGGGATGTGTCAGTTGAAGAACAAACTCTACATCTACCTCCTTATTTATATATAGAGGCCTCTCATTCAGCTCTTTACCACTCCTCAAAGTGATCGCCATTACTTATTTCAAAGGTTCACTATCACTTGTCAAACCAGCTTGAGGCCTGGTATTATGTGCCTGTGGCAATTGTTCCAACTGCTGCTCTAACTATTTTTGAGCTACTTGTTTTTTGATTTTTTATTTCAGCATCCATCTATTCTTGGTTGGCCAAAATCTTTTTCAAGGTTTCCTGTACGTTACTGGACTGTGTATTGTGTTGTTGTTGCTGAAAATATTGTTGCTAGTCATTGCCCCAAGTGTATATTGGCTGAGTCTACTACTTTTGATTGTAGGCATTACCATAATTTGGATTTTGTGTGTTACCAATAAAGTTGATGGATTCAGGATTAGCACCATACCTATTTGTAAAGTGGCCACTATTATAATAAATCTCACACTATACCGGAGCTTATTGCACTGCATTAACCTGTGTTGGAGTCTGTTGCACACCCTACTTGCTGAATTGTGTCATCATCTAATGTTAGAGATAAGATAGTCGGGTAGCTAAGGATGTTATGATATCAACTTTGACCATACCAACAACATTTTTCACTAAGCTCCTTGAGGTATCACCATGCTAATTCAAATTTTCTTCATTAATCCTGTTAAACAAGGTGTATAGCTCATCATATGTCTTTTCCAAAGCTTGTCCACCTGTAGCTAAATCTAGCACAATTTTTATGTTATAGTTAAGTTGCCCAACAAAGGTATGATTTATTACCTCATTATACTATTTGTGTTGTGGACAGTCCTAGAGAAGAGACTTGAATTTCTCCCATGCATGGTGTAGGTTCTCATCTGTTCTCTGCTTGAATCTCAAATTCTCAATGTGTAGTCTCGCAGTCTTGCTAGATGGGAAAAGCGGATGAGGAATTTCTAGGCTATCCTAAGTTGTGATTGAACCTACTGACTCAGAGTTCAACCATTTTTTTGCTTCCCCCAAATGTTAAAAGGGGAAAAACGTCAGCCTCACATAATCAGTTGACACATCTATAGGGATGAATGTGTCATTGATCTCTAAAATTTTTTGCAGGTGATCTTGTGGATATTGATGTGATAGCCTAGTGAACTATCCACCACTATGAAGAAGTTGCACCATGTTCTGCTTCAGTTCAAATCTACCTCCAGGAACCAATCTATGAATAACAAAGGTCACATTAGTCGCTAGTGGGATTTCCACTTTGCAAGCTATCCTAGGGCTAGTGGATCCTCAACCATGGGTATAGTAATGGTCTCTTCTTATTCTTGAACTTGCAGGACTCTGTAGAGAAGGACTTCTTCTGTCCTTTTTGGTAAAAGCGTTGCTCTGGCTCAGGGTATAGTTCAACCAATTCTCGATCCCTTGCCAGCTTACTAGCCTTTTAACCTATTGCCTGCAAATTCAAATCCAATACCATGTGTAAAGAACCAAAGAAATCCAAAAAGTAAAACAAAAACTAAGATAGTTGCTTATTGACAAGTCCCCAGCAATGGTGCCAAAAACTTTTTGCGCCGAAATGCACACACAAGTGTAAGCGGCCTCACCAAATAATATAGTGGGCTTATAAAAAGCTAAATATAGATCCCATTGAGACTTGTTTTAACAACTATCCTAGATTATTTCAATACTAAGATTAATTCAATGACTAAGTAACCACAAGATTTTGTAAATTATAATTGTAAAATAAAACTATGCGGAAATTTAAATATTTAATCAATCAATGAGGAATAGAATAGGGTTAGCGCTCTGTGGGCAATCATACTATGTTGTGGAACCTCATTGATGAGTGATAAATTTACCACTCATTTGAACTCAACATTCATGCACACTACTATGAATTGAATGTCTAAGTGAGATATATTTATGGTTAAATGCACTAATTCCTAATTTTGTAGGTATACAAGTGCTTAGAAGAAAAGAAGTAATTTTGAGCTAAAAAGGATCAAAAGAGGAATAGAAGTGCAAGAGCTAGACAAATTGAAAAAGGGAGCAGGATCTGGCCCTAAGTTACCACAATCGCGGGATGAGAGACATAATCGCAATCAATCAAGCTAGTCAACCAATGGCAATCGTGATCAGTCCTCCTTATTTTCAATAGGTTCAATCACGATCAAGCCTCCGCAATCGCTTGAGAGCGAAAAATGAACCAGGGGCAAAAATGACTTTTAGCCAGCTGACCCTAAATCCTATTTATGGATCAATAACCATTCAACCTAGGCATTATAATCATTCTACAACCCTACCTCCCATCCTTAGTTTAGGGTTTTTATAATTTCTTTGAGCTTAGAGTTAAATTTATACTAATCTTGAGCTAAGAAGGCATTAAAGTGACTTCTAATGGGAAGAATTGGAAAATCCCATTTAGTATTCATTGGAACTTAAAGTGTGGTTTGCATTCTTTTTATTTTTTATGAATGAATTTAATGGAGATTTTGGTTTATTTTTGTTCATTATCATTATGAGTATCTAGTTCTTCCTCTTAAGATTATGTTAGAATAGGGTGCAATTATGTGTGGGTTGTGGTTCATATGTGCATATGCTAGTTTGTTAGTGATAGGTTCCTCTATTGCTTAAGTAAATTTATTGGGGTTTGTGGGTGAATGCCCCAAATACCCAAATGGGTATGATGGGAGAAAATCCCAAACTCTTGAAGCTCAAACTATCCTTGAAAGAGGGGTTTGGGTGAACTTTATGAACCCTCATCATCCTTGAAAGAGGGATGTGGGAACCAAGGCAATAATAGACAATTATTGAGCTTAGTTTACTAATTTTCACCATCTTAGAAATAAGGGTGAATATGAGGTTGACTATCCCTTGGGTATCATCCTAGAAATAAGGGTGCCTAATTGAGGTATTGGGTGGCTTTAATTGACACACTCATTAGGTACTCGAAAGAGTCAATGAGTGAAATCTTTGAGGTTTTGTTGAAGAACTAGCCTCAAGGACTTTAGACCTAGCCTACCACATCATCAACAATTACAATTTGCATCGAATTATTATGTTCCCATGCGTAACTTGCCCGTAGGAAAGCATAGTCCGAAGATCCATTTTAATTGATTATACTCTAACTATTCTTAGTCTAGAATTAGTCCCTTAGAATCCCAAGAATTGTCTTTACATTCAATAGGATTGAAAACCCCTCAAACCATTTTGTACCAAAGGTTTGACCCTAGCAAGCCACTTTTATTTCAAATTTACTCAATCGTCACACGCATTGGTCCTCGTGGATTCGACCCCCAAATCTTAGTTGGGTAAATATTGACAACGACCGCCTTGTACTTAAATTGACATGTAATTTTAGCATTATCAAAAATGGCACTGTTGCCGGGGAATAATTTGGCGTTTTGTGTTAGTTTGAAATTTTTGCCTACTTGCTTTGATTCAAACTTGTAAATATTTTCTTGTGCTCTTTATTTGTTTATTATGTTAGATAGATTTTTATTTTTGATTATTGTTAATATGGCATCGTGGAATGAATGCGTGTGTGATTATTGGAAATCATATCTTAATGATCCATTCCACATTATAGTGGACCACACGTTTGGCAAGATTGTAGATATGCTCCCCGGAAAGAGATGTGTTCTCCATCTCGATCCTCTTGGGAGTATGATTGTTTCTTATGTGTTGATCGATATGGACATTGGAGTGATCGTCCAAATACCCCTTTCCCTTGTTATACTAACCCAAATTCTAGTTCTTCTTATAAGTTTGATAGGTCTTATGATGATAAAGAGGAAGAACAATATGCTGGATACAAAGGTATTGAAGCAATGCTTTAACTTATCTTGGATCGGGTGGAATCAACATGGGATAAAATACATCTCATGCATCAATCCGTAAGGGCATGCAATAATGAAATCGAAAAGATAGAATAAATGGGTACTGATTTTGACATCTAAAAATTCATGAACATACCCACTCTTCAAAATGAGGTCAAATAAGGAAAGATGTCAATCCACATGGATTATGGTGAACTTGATATTGAAGGACCCTTGATGATTTTCCAACCAACCTAACCAAATGTGAAAGAAGATACCAAAGTCAAGGAAATGGTGCTAGAGTCAAAAGAAGAAACCAAGCCAACCTCTTATGATGACTCTAGTCCATTTTGGGGTGAGAATGTCAAGAGGGATGTGACTCTGAAGTTAGGAAGAAGACGTCAATCAAAACAATTTTCAATATTATGCTTGTGGATGTGATGAACGTTGAACCACCCTAGAAAATGGTGAATTTTGGAGATGAAAAGGAACATTCCTACATTTTAGAGTTTGTCATTCAAAAAGGGCAAAATTAAGGCTCTCACTTGAAGGCCAATAAATGCAAAATACGATGTGTAACAAGTGGATTCTTGATGTTCTGACCAATACCCAATGAGCTTGCTCAGAAATTTGATGTGAAACTGGGTAAAAGATTCAAGTCTTTAAAGTGGTCAGATAAAGGTAGTATCATGGTGCCCTCGCCTCGCCCCCAAGTTCCACAAAGATATATTGATCGAAAGTTGGGGCGCCATTTCAAGTATTCTAAGTGGAGACATAAATGAAAGATAAATAAAGTCAAGTCGCAATAATAAATAGGGCATTTGATGGGAGGCAACCCATCATTTTCAATGTTCTCTCTATAAATTTTGAATAAGTTACATAATTTTGATGTTTTGTAGATGTTTGGATAGGTTGGACGCCAAAAATAGGGAAAAATAAATTTTAGAAGTATGGAAGCCATGCCAAAAAATAGGGCAAAATAGAGGAGCAAATGGCCTCATTTACTGCAATCACGGCAACGCTAGCGCACCAACCATACCACGATGGTACCACTATGCCAGCTTCCAACGTGGTTATCAATATGGTTTCAGGGAGCCTTTGACCCTTCTAATGTTTTTTTGTTATGTAGTGAGGTCACTACAATTCTTTTTATTGCGGGCATGTTGCTCTGCCTTTGTGTGAGTACACGTTGGTGTGCAATACTTGAATTTAGTACACACAAAGCATGAAAATTTTGTTAATTGATTGTTTTTATTTTTAGTTGTCTATTTGTGTTAATAATGATGTTGGGTGAGCCTTTCCCTAAAATAGATTAAGTGACGACATTGTTAAGGGAAACTCATCATGATTAGGTCTTGAGCCACAGATGTAGGGGAAGTTTGAGTACCCGTAGCATCAAGGCTATAAATAAAAGTGAAGTTTGAGTACCTGTGGCATTGTGGATTAAAGATTACATGCATACCATTGGCGAAGTCTGAGTAGCCATATGGTTGGTTTGCCCATATAAAGCAAAAATGTGAGACCAAGACTTGGGTTGTTTCCATGGTTAGCAAATTGTGCATGGTGCAAATACAAAGAGAACACCCCCCCTCCATCCAAAATTTTTCAAAAATCATGGGCATGGATGTGAGTGACATTATAATAATTCTTTTTCTCTTTTTGTGACTCCAAATTTTTGACTTGTAAAAATTGGTAGATACTCCATTTTTGTCTCAGCGAGAGGGGAAATTGAGCCTCCTTGGAAAATTTGTATGCCATGTGTGGTGAGCTTATATGTTTGAATATAATGTATACTTGTATCATCTAGAACTTGCCACATTAGTCTCTCAAAGCTAATTTTGATTGTATTTGATTGGAGAGATGATCTTAGGTCATATTTATGACATTGGAAGTTCACTTTAGCCTAAAAAGCCTACCCTTGCATAGATATTATCCCTACTCACCCACTTTGAGCCTTTATACCTTTCTTTGTAAATCACATTGCAAGCCATGAGCCTTTCAATTCTTATCCTTATTTTGAACCCTATCTTCCTTGGACTTAAAAATGCAAATTGTGTCTAAAAGCCTAAGTTAGGGGTGGTCAATATTGGAAGAGCTAACTTTCATCCATGAGAATGTAAGTTAGTGACTAAGAGCTAAATTTTGAGAAAAAAGAAATAAGAAAAAGAAGGGACCCAAGAAAAGAAAGAAAAGCATGAAATGTACAAGGCAAAGAGGTGAAAAAAAAGATGTTTTCCAAAAGATAGGTGAATCAAGGTAGTAAAGTAGGCACATGTTTAAAGAGTGAAAACAAAAGAAGTGTCCCATGGTCAAAAGTTAGATAAAAAAGTATAATATAGATGTTCAAGGAGGGTATAGTCACTTTGTTCCCAAATAATATCCTACCCTACCCTAAACCTACATTACAAACTCAAAAAGCCCTTTGAGATCTCCAACCAAGTGCATTCATTGTAGTGACGATTGAAAATAGAGGCAAGCCTATGGCATAGTACTTCTTAACATCCAGAGTTCTTGAGAGAGAGGGAGAGTTTCGTACTTAAATTCCTTATAGCATATTTGATAACTTGGTGTGTGGAATTTTCCTTCTTGTGAGGAGGTATGTAAACAAGTTAAGGAGGGTGATTTTATCATCTCCCGAATAATGTGGCCAAATTAGTATAATGTAGTTGAGGTCAAAGAGGAGTCATTTCTTGAGTATTAGTGATTGTTGCAAGATTTCTCTTTGAAGTCTTTTGCATCTTTTAAAATTACGTGTTATGTTGAGGGGTATCGTGAAAATAGTTTTGCCCATATTTAAAGAGCTATTTGAGGTAGTAATCAAGTTGAAGTCATCTTGATCATTTGGGTCATCTTATTTGGGCATAAAAGTGCATTGTTTCATGGTAAAAGGTAGTGTTACTTGAGGACAAGCAAAGCTTTAAGTTAGGGGTGTTGATGAGTGGTGAATTTACCACTCATTTGCTCTCAACATGCATGCACACTACTATAATTTGAATGTCTAAGTAAGACATATTTGTGGTTAAATACACTAATTCTCATATTTTATAGGTATACAAGTGCTGAGAAGAAAAGAATCAACTTTGAGCTAAAAAGGATAAAAAATGAAATAGAAGTGTAGGAGCTGGACAAGCTGAAAAAGGGAGCAGGATCTGGCCCTCAATTACCGCAATCACGGGATGAGGGCCGCGATTGCAATCAGTTAATATAGTTAACCAACAACAAGTACAATCAGTTCTTCGCAACCTCAATAGGTGTGATCGCGATCAAGCCTACACAATCGCGTGAAAGCGGAAAATGACCCAAGGGCAAAAATGTCATTTGTCCAGCCGACCCCAAATCCTATTTAAGGATCAATACCCATTCATCTTAGGCATTATCATCATTCTACAACTCTACCTCCCATCCTTAGTTAAAGGCTTTTGTAATTTCTTGGATCTTGAAAAAAAATTTGTACTAATCTTGAGCTAAGAAGACATTAGAGTGACTTCTAAGTAGAGAATTGGAAATCCTCATTAAGGATTCATTGGAACTTAATGTGTGGTTTGCATTCTCTTTATTTTTTATGAATCAATTTGATGGAGATTTTGGTTTTTTTTTTTTTATTATCATTATGTGTAGATGTTCTTCCTCTTGGGATTATATTAACAATAGGGTGCAATTGTGTGTGGGTTGGGATTCATATGCTCCTATGCTAGTTTGTTGGTGATGGGTTCTTCTATTACTTAACAAAATTTATTTGGTTTTGTGGGTGAAATCCCAAAATACTCAAATGGGTTTGAGGGGTGAAAATCCAAAACTCTTGAAAGCTCAAACCATCCTTGAAAGAGGGGTTTGGGTGAACTTTAAGAACACTTATCTTCCTTGAAAGAAGGATGTGGAAACCAAGAAAATAGTAGACAAATATTGAGCTTAGTTTGCTAATTTTCACCATCTTAGACATAAGGGTGAATATGAGGTTGACTATTCCTTGGGTATCATCCTAGAAATAAGGGTGCCTAATTGAGGCATTGTGTGGCTTTAATTGACACACTCATTAGGTACTCAAAAGAGTCAATGAGTGAAATATTTGAGGTTTTATTTAAGAACTAGCCTCAAGGGCTTTAGACCTAGCCTACCACATCATTAACGATTACAATTTGCATCAAATTATCATGTTCCCATGCATAACTTGCCCGTAGAAAAGCATAGTCCCAAGATCCATTTTAATTGATTATACTCTAACTATTCTTAGTTTAGAATTAGTCCCTTAGAAGCCCAAGAATTACCTTTACATTCAATAGGATTGAAAACCCCCAAACCATTTTGTACCATAGATTTGACCGTAGCAAGATGATTTTATTTCTAATTTACTCAATCGTCACTCATATTGTTACTCGTGGATTTGGCCTCGACTTTTAGTTTGGTAAATATATTGACAACGAATACCTTGCACTTAAATTGACGTGTAAGTTGAGCATTATCATTCATTGGTTGGGTTACTTATCTTGGTTGTTGGTTCACAGGATCAATGGTACAAATATGGCCTTCCGAACCTCTAATCGATTATTTAACTTAGCCTCCACAACTATATCATTGAGTGGGGATACAAGAACTAATTTAAATTCTTTTGTATTCATCCTGTACTTGAACCAAATAGGTAAATTTATTACTATCCTAAGTGCAAATTATAACATCCATTAATGAAGATTACAATCCTATTTTCTTCATCCGACGTTCTACTCTACCACTCACTCGTTCGGGTTCAAAATAGAGTTATAAAATGGATTATAAGGATTTAAAACCTTAAAATAGTAATAATAATGATAAAAAAAAACAACCAAGTATGATAATTAACCACAACCAAATCAAGTCCAAACAATAGTACTCATGTTTTTGGCCTTAACCCTAGGAAAGGGTGTTTAGCCGATTATAGACATAAAAAGAATCGTAAAAGTGTAATCCATGCTAAAATACATAAATAAAAACTAAATTAAATATATAAAAACCCTAGAAAAAGTTTTATCCATCCTCTCTTCAAGTTCCAAGGTCATCTAAGGTGTTCAACAAAACATCAAAGTGTCTTATTTATACTAGGAGCACAGAAGTCATCTTTAACCTATTGGCATGCCACACCAATATCGCACCATGTAGGTAGTGTGGAACACCAAAAATGAGGTGTATCACTGGAAATTGACATATAGGAAAGTTCCAAAGGCGTGATGTATCCATATCATGGCACCTAGGCAATGTGGCACACCTTGCACTCCAAAAATGCTCACTTTGATCAAGCTTTGTCCATTGCTTTTGAACTTTAAGTCCATGCATTGTGTTATTTTTTATAGTTTTTCAGATTTTTTAGCATCCCCTTATCCTAATAATTAACTCCCAAGCATCCTACAACATTAAGAAACATGAACTAGAGCACATAAGCACCTATAATTCAAGATAAAAAACTAGAATAGGCTATAGCTCAAGATAAGAGTACTAGCCTTTGTCCCTTACTTCTTAACTTGGGGTTTTGACTTTAATTTTACTATGAAGACACTATGGACATTACATATATATTACATAACACTTAGATGCTTATTTATACAAATAATTACTCATTAATCACAAGATAAATCCTCAGAACAAGACAACACTGAGGTGCATAAATCCACCTCAGATCAATTCCCTTGGTTTAACTCTTTCACAGATGGCTAGGAAACATGCTACTTCTCCACTAGATAAGGATATTGAATCCTCGATTAGGGATCTAACCAGAGTATGTGGATGACCTAGAGGTCAGGAACAACCGAAACATGCAGCTCCAACCAGAGACTAGGATAGGGAGCCTTCACCAAACCCTATTCTTGCTTCTTTGATATAGATTCTTCCACCCTATATAGTTATGGGATAGGGAATAATACAGAATCCATCGGTGTTTATTTCTTCATCACTACTCAGGAATTAATTAGTTCAGCTCTTGGGTTTAATTGGTGGTGCACAGTATAATAGGGCCCAGTCTATGGATCAGAGTGGTACTAAGGTAAGATCACAACCTGTAGCTGTAGCACCAAAAGTTGAGATTCCACCAATACCATTAGTTTCTTATTTGATAGTGGCTCAACCTGCTGTGTTTCTTAAGAAGTAGAAGATATTGGGTAGATTCTTGAGATTAATTCTACCTAGGTTTTCTAGTGTACTAGGCGAAGATGCTTATGAGTTCTTGGTTGATTGTGAGGATAGTCTCTATAATTTGGGCCTATTTGAGACTCTTGGTATGGACTACAATACTTTCTAGTTTGATTTGGTAGCTCAACATTAGTGGAAAGGTTATCTTAATTCCTAGACAACTATATCTCCCCCGTTGATATGGACTCAGTTCTCTAAGGTTTTCTTAGAGAAGTATATGCCTTGTAGTCATAAAGATCATTTGAGGGACTAGTTCTCAAGACTAGAGGAGGGTTCTATGACTGTTTTGGAGAATTATGCTTGATTTTATGGGTTGAACAGGCATGCTACACTTATCTTGTCGATCGAGTATGAGCAGGTTTGGTTTTTTCTTGGGGGATCAAGACTTTCTCTTGGTATTTCCTCTAAAAGTTTGGTTATATTTGGTAGGTCCTTTGCTGAGGTTTCTGATCATGCTCAAGTTATGAAAAAGATGCATTGCAAGGCCCAAGGGTGATGTGATCAGAGGTCGCATTATTAGGAAAGTTATAGTGGGATCCAGAGGTTCTCATAATTCAAAGGTATACATTCTTAGCGTAGGTAACCTCTGCGTTAGCCTTACTAGTATCAGGGTTAGTCTAGTTGGCCCATTCATGCTGCACTTTAGATTAACGATGAAGGTTAGTCTACCTACAGAGATCATCCTGGATAGAGTAATGGTCAGCTTCTAAGAGGTTTATTTTCTTAGTATTCTAGTTGAGGTGGTTATTTTGGGCCAGTCAAATCTTCTGGTTATAGTACAACACTTGGAGTGTTATGATTGTGGGGCTTTCAACCATTTCTCTAGAGATAGTCCCCATCATAGGGTAATTATTCTTGTAAAATAAAGTGTTCAACCTATTAGGGTAGTGCCGCCCATAGATAGAGGTGGTATGCATGGCTGTTGGGGTAGTCCTAGGGTGCTCTGGGAGGTCCTCAGGAAGGTAGGATAGGTGATTAGTTAAGAGCCTAGCTAGGTGGTGGGTGAGGTTATTTAAATACAGTACATGGTATACCAGAGGTAGAGTCTTTGGATGTTATTAATACAGGTACAATATTAGGGTGCTATCAGTTAACCTTTACTTTATTTGATTTGATATCCACTTATTCTTATGTATTTTCTTATTATGCCCCGTGGTTACAATTATCTTGGGATTCTTTATCATGCCATTATGTGTATCTACTCCCATGGGTGACTCTTTAGTAGTGGATTACGCTAATAGCTAATGTGTTGTGACTGTTTAAGAGTTTGATACTCAGACTGATCTTATTATATTAGATATAGTTGATTTTGATGTTATTTTAGTCATGGACTGATTATCCCACTATCATGCAGTCTTGGATTATCTTTCCAAGACCGTTACCTTAGCCATGCTCGTCATACCACCAGTTATGTAGAAGGTATCTATTAGCTGTGAGCCAATGGGGATCATTTCTTATGTTCATGGTAGGAGATTTATATCAAGGGGTTGTGAGTCTTATCTCACTTATATTCATGATGTTAGTGTGGAGAGTCTTTTTCTTGAAGCTATTCCTATAGCCCATGAGTTTCCTTATGTTTTTCCTACCAATCTACCTGGTCTTCCTCTTGAGCAAGTTATTGTGTTTATTATTGATCTTTAGCCAGACACCTAACCTATTTCTATGGTACCTTAACATATAGATCCTACCAAGCTTAAGAAGCTAATTTCGCAACTTGATATCTTATGGTTAAGGGTTTAATTATATTGAGTGTGTCTCCTTAGGTTTCTCTTATCTTGTCCATAAATAAGAAAGATGGCTCCTTGCGTATGTGCATTAACTACGGGCAGATTAATAAGGTGATAGTGAAGAACAAGTATCATATGCCTCACATTGTTGATTTATTTAACCATCTTTAGAGAGTAGCGATTTTCTATAAGATTGATTTAAGGTTCAATTACCATCAGTTGAGGATTTAGGCTGAGGATATCCTAAAGACAGCCTATAAGACTCGTTATGGTCATTATGAGTTTCAAGTTATGCCTTTTGGGTTGACCAATGCCTCAGTTGCATTCATGGATTTGATGAACCACGTCTTCAGGACTTATTTAGGTTCCTTCATGATTGTGTTCATTGGTGACATCCTTGTATGCTCGAGAAATAGGGAGGAACATATGCATTATTTGAGGATTGTGCTCCAAACTTTGAGAGATCATAGGCTTTTTACCAAATTCTCAAAGTATGAGTTCAGTCTCAAGTCGGTGACATTCCTAGGACATGTGGTATTTATGGTTGGGATTATGGTGACCCAACAAATATTGAATGTATTCATGATTGGGTCAAGCCTACAGCTCCATTGAGGTTTATATCTTCATTGGTTTGGTTGATTATTACATGTATTTTTTGAGGTATTTGCTACTATTGCAGCACCGATAACCAGATTAACCTTGAATAAGGTTCCTTTCAAATGGTTTGATGAGTGTGAGTTGAGCTTTTGGAAGCTTAAGGTATTTTTTTTACCTCAGCTCCTATATTTGCTCTTCTTGTTAAGGGTAAGGGATTTATCTATATTGTGATGCTTCTGGTGTTGTCTTAGGTTGTGTGTTGATGCAGCAAGTTTGAGTTATTACTTATACATCAAGGCATCTAAAGGTGCACGAGCGCAACTACCCCACTCATGATTTGGAGTTGGCGGCAGTAGTTTATGCACTTAAGATTTGGAGGTATTATATATATGGCATGCATCGTGAGATCTACATCGGTCATCATGATCTTCAAAATTTATGGACCAGAGAGAGTTTAATTCTAGGAAGTAAAGATGGATGGATTTGCTTAAGGATTATGGAATCTCAATTCTATACATCCAAGCAACGTGAACGTGGTAGCAGACGCATTGAGCCAGAAGTCAGTGAGTATGGGTATCTTGGCTTCTATCTCAATTTCTTAAAGACCATTGGAGTGGAACATCTAGTCCTTAGCCAACTTAATGGTGCGACTTGATATTTCATACCCTACAAGGATTCTTGCTAGGGTTGAGGAAGGTCTACCTTATTTGAGTAGATTCAGAGTCACCAGTTTAAGGATATGAGACTTTGTATCATCCATGATCAGGTGTTGAGTGGTGAATCCAAAAGAGTTACCATAGATTCTGAGGGTATTCTAAGGTATGCTGATCGTCTTTGTGTTTCAAGGGTTGATGACTTAATTTAGTCAATTCTGTGTAAGGCTTATAGCTCCAGATATTTTATCTAGCCTGGTACAACTAAGATGCATAGATATTCGAGGAAGATCTATTGGTGGAGTGGCATGAAGAGAGACATGGTGAACTTTGTAACTCGTTGCCTATGTTGTCAGTAGGTGAAGGCTGAGCATTAGAGACCTGGTGTCCTAATTCAGAGATTGCCCATTCTTGAGTAGAAATAGGAGAAGATCACCATAGATTTTGTTATTGGGTTGCTCTCGCACCTCTCATGGTTCCGATGGTATTTGGGTTATTGTAGATCGATTGACCAAATCTGCATATTTCATTGCATACAAAGTGCTGAGAGGTTAGCCCATATCTATGTCATGACTCGATTTATGAGTCATGATGGAACATACTCCATCCCGACTGTAGGTGAGACGAACCATAGCCGAAAGCTGGATGCAATGGGCTAACTTGGTGGAAATGGCCTAAAATCCTGAAATTTTAAAATTAAAACCTTCAATAGAAATAATTCAGTAGAAAAGGTCTAATAGATAGATAAGAAATCAACAACCATCCCAAGACTCAGTAAGGTAAGACTTAGTAAGGTGGTACAAAAGCTACTACAAATTAAATATGAGTACTAAATAGTCAAATACAATCCGCCTCGAAGATGAAAGATTAGACATAGATAAAAAGACGGAAAAAGGGTAACTCTAACTCTAAGAGCTCACCTAATCTCTGGAATCAACCATGCATGAACGTCGAATTAGTGGCAGCATCTAGTACTCGAATCTATGCTAAAAAGGTATAGAAGTGTATTATGAGTACCAAAACCAAGGGTACTCAGTAGGCATCATTGGCCGACTGAGCTAAATCATGATATAAATACGGTAAGATACAAGATAGAATAAGCTAAGTCAAGGAAAAAGGGGAAAATATGAAAATAAACTCTAACAACATTGTACATAAACAATTAAATACAGATGAGATAATAACATAAAGATCACACCACTATAACTACAAGATTGGCCCCCTTAAGCCAATAAGTGCAGAAAAGTAAATAAACCAATGCAGGCCCTCATAAGCATGACGTGTATAATCAAGGAAGCTAAGCAACTGAATAGCTGTAAATTATCAATTTACCTTGCCATAACCAAGGATTCATCTGAACCGTATTATCTAACACCTAATCCCAAATGTCAAACTTGAATCGGAACTCAATAGTATCATCATCATTATTCTCATTGTTGGACTTGAATCAGAACTCATATCATCAAGATCATTATTAATAGGCAGACTCAAACTCGAACTCTTATTTATAAACCATATCAACGAACCTTGTTAACAAGTCATAGTGATACACTAACCCAATTGATTATACCAATATCACATCTATTAAGTCATGCCATTAGCCATGCCTATAATCCATGTCAATAATCATAATTATAAGTTATTTAAAAAATTGTATCCATAAATTATGAATCATATCAATAAACCCTTAACCATTTCTATAAGCCATATCATATCTATGAATCATATCATATCTATGAGTCATATCATATCTATAAGTCATATCATACCCATAATCCATATCATATCTACAAACCATATCTTATCTATGAACCATATCAAATCTATGAACCATATTTTATCCATGAGCTATTAACCATTAATCACGACAATATCTAAATCATTAAGCATGTCAATAGGCCATATTATTGATCATATCTGAAAGTTATATCAACAATTAAGAATATATAGGCCATATCATATCTATAAATCATATCATTAGTAGTACAAAAAATTAGAATCAATCTTTTAATAACCAAGTAAGATGCTCAATAAGTTACTCAATAAAACAAACATATTCAATCTCATTAAGTGTCAAACCAACCATTAATAAGAGTATATCATGTTTAACTAAGTCTACAAAGCTAACACAATCTTGGCCTAAGGTAGGCCGGAGGGGCCCACTCTAATCCGCGAAATCTATTTTAGGCAACTTCTACCCCAGACTAGGCTAAGGTATCGAAGTTCATATCTACATGTCAAGTAATCCATAATAGCCCTAAGATAGTAAGCCTTTCCAAACATGAGCAAATAAGGCAATCCTACCTAAAACAATAATAACTAAGCCAATTTCCCCTAACTTAGGCACCTAAGGACAATTCCACCCTAAAAATGAATGACTAAGGTAATTTCATCTAGCTTGAGTAATTAAGGAACTTACATTCTAAACATGAACCATGAATCCTCATTCACCTAAGATAGGAATAACTACGCTAATTACTCTAAGTTTACAATTTCAAGATAGCCAAATGGTCCAACTAAACCAAATATTCTCATTCACACTTCCAACATCTAAATCCCACCCCATATCTAGCATAATATCACAAGCATATTATGAGATAACTCAATATATGATAAAGGTTAACCTATCCTACCTAGATGCCAAAGAAAAACCTAAAGAATCTTGTAAATCACTAGTTTCCTTTTTTGAGAAACTTCTGCAAAGTGCCATGTGATCAAAATCATAATCTACTCATAAACAAGAGAATAATGATACTCATATTCCACCACTGTGCTTTGGTTCCAAAATTATGTAAAGATCCCATGTGGGTCCCATTTATGAAATTACACATTCAAAACTAATACAACGTCCCTCTATGCTAAAGGAATATTTACCATCAAAAAGGGTGGATTCCAAGCTACAATGGTACTAAAATTCCACCTACAATGGTGCTAAAATTAAGTCATCAAGCTTTTCGAGATTTAGCAAAAGTATGGACAAATCAACTATGAAAATAATGGAATCTTATCATAAATTCAATGGGAAATAATGTAAACTAATGATACTAAAGCTCCACAATCACCCAAATTGATTCTCCCAAGAACTCCCACTTTTTAGGGTTTAAGATTCTTGAGAATGGATGAAAAATGGTTAAAAATTGAGCTAAGTGGGTATTTATACCCTTCGTAGGTGTACGGGTATCGATTAAGTAAACTTCAGGTCGCTTAAGTGATACTTGTACTCTAGCATGCTTGCCACTTATGAGATTAGTAGATTCATTTATGGGATAGCCCTGCCACTGCCAATCCATTCGCTTAAGTGATACTTGATGGGGCTTGTCAGATATCTTAAGCGATCAAAGGCATTGTTGAGTCGATGCACCAGCTGAGACTTGGAGAAATTCCAAGTCTTTGCCAACACCTCAAGATTTATTCAGAATCCCATATATGCAAACAGACTATAGCCCTCAAGACATAGCGCAGTTAAAATTTCCATCTAAGGTCATTTCAACAAAAAATTGGTCCCACTCTCACATGCCATTTTTCTTAACTTCCGACCAATAGCCCAAAATGAATCCGAGAGCCTTGGGACCCAAACTAAGGGTCCACCTATAGGAACTTTCAGATTTGGGATATGAGATTATTTAACTAAGTTTTTTCCCGGTAGCCACTTTGAACCAGCAAAGGTTTCAAAATAGGGAATTGGCTCTAAACACTAAACAAACTACTCGGTAACCAATACAATAAGTCATAAATAACTAGGAGAAGCTATAGGGAAGTTCTAAATAGAGGAAAATGGGTGGAAATAGAAAAAATGACATGGAGGTTCAATACAATATCCACTACTAAAAGAACTTTCATCCACGAAAATAAAGGATTAGGATATACCTAAAGCCTCAAGCAGGTAAGGATACTGGGTTTGTATCTTTCTGTCTATCTCCTAAGTAGCCTCTTCTACTGGGTGGTGCCTCTACTAAACTTTAATTACTGGAATCTCTCTATTGTGAAGCCGCATGAGATCACTAACCAAAATAAGCACAGGCCGCTCCACAAAGATCAATTGCTCATCAAACTGAATTGAGTCCTATCTAAGCCTATAAGACGGGCTAAGAATATACCTCCACAACATAGAAACATGGAAAATAGAATGGACAGTAGTATAATCCACCTCACCAACTGTGCAAAGAATCTCAAAATGTACAATATATCTTGGGTTTAGCTTGCCTTTTCTCCTAAACCTCATCATACCTTTCATGGTTGATACATAGAGGAATACCTAGTCACCCACTTCAAATATCAAGGTATGAAGTCTATGATCTGCATAAGACTTCTTCCTTCTCTAAAATTCCCTTAACTTATCCTGAATCACCCTAACTCTATCCAATGACTCCTGAAGAAAGTCGGTACCATGAGTCTAATCTTGGAAGTCTCAAACCATCCAATCGGGGAACAAAATTGCCTACCATATAAAGCCTCAAAAGGTGCCATATCAATAGTCAAATGATAACTATTATTATATACGAACCCTACCAAGGATAGATGTTGCTCCCACTGACCTCCAAAATCCATAACACAAGCTTGAAGCATATCCTTAAAAACATAAATAGTCTGCTCTGACTGTCCATCGGTCTAAGGATGTATGGTTGTACTAAGATCCACCTTAGTACCCAAATCCTCTTAAAACACTCTCTAGAAGATAAAAGTGAACACTGAGCCTCAGTTTGAAATAATAGATATAGGCACACCATTCAAATAAACTATCTCAATAATGTAGATACGTGCTAACCTCTCATCACTAAAGGACATATGAATAGGAATAAAGTATGCCGACTTGGTCAATCGATCCACAATGAATCAAATATAAAAAGAACCAAGGGAAGTACAAGGAATACCACTAATAAAGTCCATGGTAATCCATTCTCATTTCTACTCGAGAATGGGTAACCTTTAAATAAAGCCAATAAGTGTCTGATGCTCGTTCTTCACCTGTTGATAACATATGTGATAAACTATAAAGTCTGCCACATCTCTCTTCATACCACTCCACCAATAATGTTGTCTCAAATCTCATTATATCTTAGCAGTGCCTAAGTAAATAAAACACCTAGAGTCGTGAGCCTGACATAAAATTGACTGAGTCTAGTCATCGACCCTCAAAAAACAAATGCGACTATTAAATCTCAAAACACCTTAAAAATATTGGGTAGCCTTGTTAGACTCACCACTCAACACTGATCATGGATAATGCAAAGTCTCTTATCATCAAATTGACGATTCCAAATCTGCTCAAATGGCTAGGACATCACCTCAACACTATCAAAAATCCTCATAGGGTATGAAATATCAAGATGTACTATCAAGTTAGCTAAGGACTTCCTGAGAAGCTAAAATATATGCCAAACTACCCATACTCACTGCCTTCCGGCTTAAGGTATCCACTACCATATTCGTCTTGCCCAGATAATTCAAGATAGAGATATCATACTCCTTAAGTAACTCCATATATCTACACTTCCTAGCATTTAGATCTCTCTGGGTCATAAGATATTGAAGACTATGATGATCCTGAAGATCTCATAATGCACACCAAGAAGATAATGCCTCCAAATCTAAGTGCGAAAACTATCATCGCCAACTCTAAATCATAAGTGTGGTAGTTGCGCCAGTGCACCTTCAGTTGACTCAATGTATAAATGATAACACGACCCTACTGCATCAATGTACAACCCAAACCAACACTAGAAGTATCACAATACACGGCAAATCCCTTACCCTTCATAAGAAGGGATAAAATAGGAGATGAAGTGAGAAATCCCTTGAGCATTCCAAACCGCGACTCACACTCCTCAAACCATCAAAAAAGAACCTACTTTTAAGTAAATCTGCTCATCAGTGCTATAATAGTAGAAAAACTTTGAACAAAGAATCTATAATAATCGGCCGAAGAAATAAAGCTATGTACCTCAATAGGAGATATAGGTCTAGCCCAATCACGAGTAGCCTCAATCTTTGTTGGGTCTATAATGGTCTCATTCTTATACACTATATGCCCAAGGAATGTCACCAACTCAAGCCAAAACTTACACTTAGAGAATTTGGCAAAAGATATTTGATCTATCAAAGTCTAGAGCATAATCAACAAATGTTGCATATGCTTTTCCCAACTCTTTGAATTTAAAAAGATATCATCGATAAGAAGAATCACAAATAAATCTAAATAAGTCCTGAACATGCTGTTTAGAAAATCCATTAATACGGTTAAGGAAATCGTCAACCCAAAAGACATCAATAGGAACTCATAATGACCATAATGAGTTTGAAAGTCCATCTTTGAGATATCCTCGACCTGAATTCTTAATTGATGGTAATTGAACCTTAAATTAATCTTAGATAAAATTGTTGTTCCCTGAAGCTTTTTAAAAAATTCATCAATGTAAGGTATAGGATAATGGTTCTGCACTGTCACCTTATTAAGTTGCCTATAATCAATGTACATACGCATGGAGCCATCTTTATTCTTCACAATCAACAGAGGATCTCCCTAAGGAGACACACTAAAGAAACCTTGGGGGTTGCACCACATCGTAAGGGACCATGTCCCTTAGAATCAGTCACTAGCAATCAAATGATAAATCACCAAAAAACTAAAGGATTTGTAGAAAAGTAAAGACACAAAGATTTAACGCGGAAACCTTCTTGCTCAAGGGAGGAAATACCATGACTTACCCTTATAAGCTCGCAAAAAGTCCACTATAATTAACTTCCTAATTACAGAATCGACTTGAATCTAATTCTAGGTTCCACCTGCTTCTAATAACTCTACTACAAGCTTACCTTAGCAACTGTGCTAAGAATACGCCTTGTATTGATTAACTCTAACCTATATCAACCTTAGGTAATGCTTCCTAAGCTCACTCAAGAAAGCAAATAAAATATTAATCTTATAGCATGAGTAATTCAGTTACAGTTCATGACTCAACTCAAGGCCACTCACTCTTTTAGTTTAAAAAAATAAAAACTTCAACAATACTTGAGTAATGAAGCTAGATTGAGTTTTTGCCTCTTTCAATATCTTTCATTCTAATTTTTGAAAAAACTACTTCATTGAGAAGCATTTCCTATTATAATAGAGTAATGATTAGGATAAAAATACAATTGGACCAGGTATCCGAAATAGTACAAGCAACACCTGCACGATTTATTATATTAGATGACAAAATTCTGTTTATGCGTGCTAGCTGTACTTTTAGCCTTGAAGATCCAGTGACTTGGTCCCTTATTATAAGCTGCTAATACTCAAAATAAGATATAGCACGCACTAGATTTAATAAAACCTTTGCCAAGAAGTAAGGTTGAGAATTCATCTCCTTAAGCTCTGTAGGAGCCATACGGTAAGATGCCACAGAAATAGGTTGGGTGTCTGGCTCAAGATCAATAACAAACTCAATACTATGCTTTGGAGGAAGGACAGCTAGATCGGTAGAGAAAACATTACGAAACTCACAAACTATAAGAATAGAGTTAAGCAACAGACTCTCCATACTAACATAAAAAATACAAGTGAGATATAATTCGTAACCCCTCAAAATAAGCCTCCTAGCATAAATATAAGAAATAATCCCCATCAATTCATGACTAGCAGCTTTCTAACACATGATCAAAGGTATGTTGGGTATGGAAAAGGTAATGATCTTGGAAAATTAATCCAGGATCGCATGATAGTAGGATAACCAGTCCATGCCTAAAATCACATCAAAATCCACTATGTCGAATATAATAAGATCAGCATGAGTATCAAACTCTCGAATAGTCATAATACATGATTTAATAACCCGAACCACTACAAAAGAATCACCCATAAGAGTAGATTTACGTAATGGAATGGATAATGAATCCCAAGATAACTCAAACAGTGGAGCATAATAAGAAGACGCATATGAATAGGTGGACCACAAATCAAAATAAAGAAAAAGCCGATGGATGGCACACTAAAATCATACGTATAATAACAGTATTTAAGGACTCAACCTTAGGCCTAGCGAGTACTATATATAACTAACCATGACCGTCACCTGGTTGGGATCTTAACTGATCTCCTATCCAACCTGCTTGAGAATCTCTACGATTACCTCAGGGTTGGCTGGGGGATGAATTGACTTAATAGATAGAGCACTCTAAGCTGAAGGAACAATCGTTCCATGACTGGCACTCTCCCAAGAAATGCCCTAAAACTCCAAAACCATAGAATGCCCCAAGTGCTGGACTGAAGCTAGAAAATTTGATCCGCATACTCTATAACAGTCATGCAGCCCTGCTCCAACCTTGAGAATTAATCCCTTAAGTAATCCCTAACACCGTGAGTTATATAATTCTCCAAGAAGATCTTAGAGAACTAGGTCCATGTCAAAAGAGGAGATTCAACTAGACTGGAATCAAGATGACCTTTCCATCAATGTTGAGCTGCCAACTCCATCTAAAAAATAGTGTAATCTACATCATGAGTCTAAACTAGGCCTAAAATTTGGAGCCTATCCTCACAAGAAATCAAGAACTTATATGCATCCTCACTTAGTGCACCAGAAAACCTAGGCGGAGTCAATCTTAAGAATCTACCCAACATATTCTGTTCCTTGAAAGACATAACAGGATGGGAAACTACTGGTTGAGCAACTACTACAGTAGTAGAGACCTCAACTCTGGAAGCCATATCTACGATCTACACCCCTACCTCAATACAACTCTGATCTGTAGACTATGTACCATCAGATGGTGCACCATAAACAAATCCCAAAATTGAAACCAAATTATCCCTGAGCATGAACAAAAATTTAAATCTTGATGGAGCCTGGGCTCATCCCTAGCCTACCACTGGTTATGGTGGAAGAATCTCTAGCTTAGGAGCAAGAATAGGGTCTGGGGAAGGCCCCCTATCCTGGACACTAGTTGGGGACACATCTCGAGGATATCCACGACCTCTAAGTTATCTATAAACAGTAATAAGATCCTTTGGCTCGGTTTTGGAACCCTTATCTCAGTTAGTGGTAGCATGCATCTTAGCAATCATTGCCTATGTTGTCAGCAGGTGAAAGCCGAGCATCAGAGACCTAGTGGCCTAATTCATAGATTACCTATTCTTGAGTGGAAATAAGAGTGTATCATTATAAAATTTATTATCAGGTTACCCTTGCACCTCTCATGGTTCTAATGGTATTTGGGTTATTGTATATTGGTTGACCAAATTGGCATATTTTATTCTTATTCAGATGTCCTTTAGTTCTGAGAGGTTAGCTTGTACCTATGTTTCATGACCTGATTTATAAGTTATAATGGAACCTACTCCATCAATCCAGTAGGTAAGACGTACCATAGCCTGGAGCTAGATGTAATGGCCGAACTTGGTGGAAAGTGGAATAGCCTAAAATTTAAAAATTAAAGGGTCAAATAGAGAAAATACCTTTAAATAGGTCTAATAGATATATAAGAAATCAACAACCATCCTAAGACTCAGTAAAGTAGTACAAAAGCCACTACAAATGAACTTTGAGTACTGAATAGTAAAATACAATCTGTCTTGAATATGAAAGAATAGACATAGATAAATAGAAGGAAAAAGGGTAAATCTAACTCAAAAATCTCACCCAATCTATGAAGTCAACCCTGCACAAATATGAAAATAGCAGTGGCAACTAGTACTCAAATCTGGACCAAAAAGGTATAGAAGTATAATATGAGTACCAAAACCATAGGTGCTCAATAAGTATCATCTGCTGACTGAGCTAAATTATGATATAAATACGATAATATACAAGATAGAATAAGCCAAATCAAGGGAAAAAAGAAAAATTTAGAAAGAAACTCTAACGCTGTTGTACATACAAAATTAAATACATACAAGATAATAACATAAAGATCACACCACTATAACTATAATATTGGCCTCCTTAAGCCAATAAGTATAGAAAAGTAAATAACCCAATACAGGCCCCCATAATCCTAGAAGGTATAATCAGGGAAGCTAAGAAATTGAATAGCCGTAAATTACTAAATTACTATGCCATAACCAAGGATTCTTCCAAACTGTATCATCTCATTCCTAATCCCAATGTCAGACTTGAATCTAAAGTCAATAGTATTATCATCATTATTCTCATTACTAAACTTAAACCGAAAATCATATCATCAAGATCATTATCTACTGCTAGACTCAAAATGGAACTCGTATTTATAAATCGTATAATGAACTATGTAAAAAAGTTATACCGATAAACTAACCTAATAGACTATACCAATATTGTATCTATTAATCCATGCCATTAACCATGCCCATAAGCTATATGAATAATCATAATTAAAAGTTATTTATACAATCGTATCCATAAATTATCATATCTATAAGCTCTTAACCATTTCTATACGCCACATCATATCTATGAGCCATATCATATCTATAATCCATATCATACCCATAAGCGATATCATATCTACAAACTATATTATATCTATAAGCCATATCGTATCTATGAGCCATTAATAGTTAATCAAAATGATATCTATATTATTAAGCATGTCTATAGACCATATTATTGATTATATTCGAAAGTCATATCAACAATCATGTATATATAGGCCATGTCATATCTATAAATCATATCATTAGTAATACCCGAAATCAGCATCAATCTTTCAATAACCAAGTAACATACTCAATGAAATATATATATTTAATCTAATAAAGTGTTAAATCAACCACTAATAAGAGTATATCATGTGTAACTAAGCCTACAAGTCTTGGCTAAAGGTGGACTGAAGGGACCCACTCTAATCCCCCAACATCTACCCTAGACTAGGCTAAGGTATCTAAGTTCATTTTTATATTTTATATAAGCCATAAATAGCCCCAACATAATAATCCTTTCCAAACATGAATAGCTAAGGCAATTCTACCTAAAACAATAGCTACTAAGGCAATTTTCCCTAACTTAAGAAACTAAGGACAATTCCACCCTAAACATGAATGACTAAGGAAATTTCACCTAGCTTGAGTAATTAAGTCCCATCCATTCTAAACATGATCCATGAATCCCAGTTGACCTGAGATAGGAATAACTACGCTAATTACTACAAGTTTATGATTTCAAGATATTCTAAATAGTCCAACTAAAACAACTATTCTCATTCACACTTTGAACATCTAAATCCTACCCTATATCTAATATAATATCATTAGCATACTATGAGATAGCTTAAGAAGCTAAACCTAGACTACTTGGGCGTCGAATAAAAACTCAAAGAATTTGCTAAACCAATGATTTTCCTTTTCGATAAGCTTTTGCAAGGTGCTATGCTATAAAAATCATAATCTACTCGACAATACAAGAACAATGATACCCATATTTCTCTATTGTTATTTGAGACCAAAATTACAAAAAGTTCCTATATGGGGCCTATTTACGGAATTGCATATTCAGAACCAATACAATATCCCTCTTTTCTCAAAGAAAATTTACCCTCAAAATTGGTGGATTCTGAGCTATAATGGTTCTAAAAATAAGTCACCAAGCTTTTCGAGATTTTTCAAAAGCATGGAGAAATTAACCATAAAAATAATAAAATCTTACCATAAATTCAATGGCAAATTGCGTAGATTAATGATACTGCTCCACATTAACCCATAATTTGTCATCCTAAGAACTCTAACTTTTTAGGGCTTGTGATTCTAAAGAATGGATAAAAATGGTAAAATCAGGCTAAGTAGGTATTTATTCCCATCCCAGGTGCACGAGTATCGCTTAACCAAACTTTGGGTCGCTTAAGCGTTACTTGTGCGCGGTCACGCTTGTCACTTACACTATTAAAAGATTGGTTATAAGATAGCTAGCTAACTTAGCAAATATCGCATACGTGATACTATTATCGCTTACGCAATAGCTCTGCCACTACCAAGCTATTCTCTTAAGAGATACTTACTAGGGTTTGTCAAATTGCTCAAGTAATCAAAGGCATTACTGAGGCGATGCACCAACACCAGTTGAGACTCGATGAAATTCCAAGTCTTTGCCAATCCCTTGGGACTAATTCAAAATCTCGTATATGCAAACTGACTATGTTACCTTATTAAATTTGATGTATCAAATGCAATGGCACAGTTAAAATTTTCATTCGACATAGTTTCGACAAAAAGTAGGTCCCATACCCACTTGCCATTTTTTAAAACTTTTGACTAACAGCCTAAAATAAGTTTAAGAGCCTTGAGGCCCAAACCAGGGGTCCACCTAACCTAAAATTAAAGTTACAAAGCTGTTGGAACTATCGTATTTTACATAAGAGATCGTTTAACTAAATTTTTCAATTGATATCCAATTTGAACCAACGAAGGCTTCAAAATAGAGAATTAGCTTTAAAAAACAAAATAAATTTCTCGGTAACCAAACTGTCAGTTCTAACAAGTCGTAAATGGATTATGAAATCTATAGTAAAGCTCTAATTAACAAAATAAGTGAAAATAAAGAAAATAACCTGGAGGGTTATTACACTATGTTTGTGATATAGTTTGCTTGCATAGTATGTCTATATGTATCATTTCAAATTCGGACACAATGTTCATTTCTAGCTTTGGGAGAGCTTTTTAGAAAGAGTTATGTACCTAGATAGATCTTAACACAGATCAGTTAGATTTAACTATTCAAGTTTTTGAGGATATATTTCAATCTTGTGTTATTGATTTTAGAGTTCAGTGGGAGCAACACTTAGCTTTGGCAAAGTTTTGATATAATAGTAGTTACTATTTGAGTATTGAGATGGAACCATGTTAGGTATTATATGGTAGATATTGTCGATCTTTGATTAGTTGGTTTGAGACATCTGATATTAGGTCCCGTGGTACTGACTTATTGCAGGGGTAGTTGAATAGGATCAGGGTGATTTAGGATAGTCTGAAGGCAACTCAAACTAGTTAGAAGGCTTATGCAAATCATAGACTTTGAACTTGAGGTTTGGAGTTGGATACTGGGTATTCTTTTGGTTATTTCCCATGAATGGGGTGATGAGGTTCAAGAGGAATGGCAAGATCAAACCTTGGTATATTAGATCTCTTAAGATCCTTCACACAGTTGGAGAAATGGTATATTAGTTAGCCTTACCCTCAGATTTTGGTGTTTTTCATCCAGTTTTCCATGTTTATATGTTACAGTGGTATATTCTCGATGAGTCTCATCTGCTTTGATGGGACTCGGTTCAACTAGATGAGATGTTGACCATTGTAGAGGATCTAGTGTCATATTCTAGCCAAGGATATCAACGGTTGCTCTCTAAGAGATTTTGGTGGTTAAGTTTTAGTAGATACACCACCCATTAAAGAAGGCTACTTAGGAGATCAAGAGAAAAATGTGAGCCCAATATCCTCACCTATTCAATCCTTTGGGTATATCCTAACCCTTAACTTTTGCAGATGAAAGTTCTTTTAGTAGTAGGGGGTATTATAATGACCCTCAAGGTTATTTTCTATATTTAGAAACATTTTTTCTATTTAGAGATTTCCTGTAGCTGCCCTAAGTTATTTATGACTTATTAGAGATGACAGTTCAATTATCTGGTAGTTTCTTTAGGTTTTAGAGCCAATTTTCTATTTTAAGGTGTTTGCTGGTAAAGATTAGTTAACGGGGCAAAAACTTCATTTTAATGACCTCGTATACCAATTTCAACAGTTCTATCAGCTTTGAAGCATCAAATTTAGGAAAAAAGGGACCTTTGGTTTAGGTTCCAAGGCTTTTGAACTTATTTTAGGCTATCAAAATTTGAGTAAAATGGCCCTTGGATGTGGAGCCTATTTTTTGTTGAAATAACCTTGAGTTATAAATCCTCTTTCTCTTCGCTAAACTCCCCTTAGTAGTTTGTACTTGATTTCTTCTTCACACACTAAGATTTGACCAGTGTCTTCATACCAAGCATTTGCAATACAGTTCTAGGATTTCCATTCTCATAGACAATACCAAAGTGATCAAACACTTAATTTAACCAGTAAACATAAGGCATTCCATTTTTGGCATTTTTCTAAAGAACCACTTTATGTGTGTCCCATCATCAATTCCGATAAACTATTGAACTCAAAATTGCTAAGACATTCCATGACATACAAGTCATTAGTTGAGACAATGTTCCTTTTTGTGATCTGGGAAAAACTACTTTATTAACAAAATCAAAGACCAATTACAACTCACTCACTCTTGAGTGATTTTCTATTCAGACCGTCACTGATTTACCTTTAACCTTTGATGCAATTTCCAAAAACTCTATTGATGGATGTTGCCTCGAGACAGTCCTCACACCATAGACAGGAACATCTAAAATTCTCCCAAGTAATGCAATATTAATATTCAGCTTCTTCCCTTGAAGTACAGTTGTCATCTTCATTTTGTTTTTAGAAAACTCCAATATGGAATAAAATTCCCTGAGTCCCAATCAAAGACTATGGGAAAAGGTCCTTCCATAAGATGCATCAAGTCTTGATGTTTTACCAGCTCAACTAATTCCAACATACCAGGTTCTATTAACACACTTGAGTAAAAAATCCTTCTAGTTAAGAACTTTTGATTTCTAAAGAAGTTGTTTCTCACTTCTTTAGACACAAACTTTCCTTTTTTCTTTAGTTTACTTCTTCAAAAATACTAATGGATTCTCCTTTAATCCCTTTTCTCTTATTAGGACCAGTTCCTTTATAATTTGTTGGTTCTTAATAAAACATCCTGACTTCTTCCTTGAAATTTTGTTATCTTACTGACTTTTTGGTCCTTAGGACTAATTTTTATTTTTTCAAGTCTATTTGACATCAAGATGAGGTTTTGAGCAACCCAAGCATCATCCATTGACATTCTACAAGAAAAATTTTTAGTCTTTAGGGATGAATCTTCATCAACATTTTGAGTGAAGAAAGAGTTTGACTTCGAAAGGGTAGATGATGAGAGTTGGTTTTCCAAAAAATTTGCAAGAGGATTTTTATCTAAGATAAGCTCATATTCCTTGGAAAGGCATGATAATAGACAATTTGTGTCTATTTTGGAGATTTCTAAAACAAGAGGACTATTTGAGGATAGATTTCTTTCTTTTGACAAGAGAAGGATTTTGACAGAGAAGGACTTAAGAGACTGCTAAGCATAGTGAGGGACGTTTTGAGAGAATGAGTTATTATCAATTTTTATTTTTGGGGTGACTCATCCCTCCTTTTGGTATAGGACAAATATATAACAAAATGATAGAAAATGGCTTTTTCTGTTAGAATAAACAAAATTACACATTCATGATACTAACTTGAGAAATAGGACTAGGTCCCTCTCTTTCTTTTAGTGAATATTCAACTTTGTGGACATCACATTTTCCTCCTCCAAAGTTGTTCCATGGGTTTATACCTGCAAAGGTATGATGCTAAGTTAGACCAATATGTACTTATTTTACCAAGGATATCTGTCTCCTGAACATAGCCAAATTTAGGAAGGGAAATTGATTAATCTAGTAGGTCAGGTTAATTTGATCAATCCCAATCTCAGCTTGTTAGTTTTAATACACCACTTCATTCCAAAATTTTTACTGAAGATAGGTTTGAGGACCAGGTCCCAAACATAACATCCTTTGAATTTTCAAAAGGTTCCTTCTGGATTACTTTCAAGCGGCCAGCATCTTTCAGACTCTTTTTCACACTTTTATGCTTACTTTTGGGATAAGAATGCTGAGAAACCCATGAGGTCTTTGACTTAGGGTCTTGTTTGTAGTCCTATCTCCAAATATGATGTCAGATTATAAGGAGAGTGATAGCATTTGTCTCTTCAGTTTGGATTTCTAAGATGACTTTAACAGGAACCAGGTCTATGTGAATTTTGACTAGATCCTTCTCAATATTCTTTCCGCTGGAGCAAGAGTTTGTGACTAAGATTCTGGATTGCCATAACTTTCATTATTCTTATCTGCATCATTAGGCTCTTGATCATTCTCTTAATCAATGTCATTTCTTTGATCAGGAATGAGTTCTTCAATGTCATAATCATCCTCATCATATGTCCTATAGGTCAGCATCTTCATATTGAACTTCGAAGTCGGTTACATAAGCTACATACAATTTTTTACCCTTTTTACCCATTAACATAAGACACTTCCACCTTGAAGTATCTTGAGAGAAAGAATACAATCAGACCTTTCAGTTATGGCTTTGAACAATTACATATCAAAAGGATTGTTCTGACTACACTCCCTTTCTCCCTCTTGCAAATAAGATTATTTGTTAGATTTAGGAACCCATTTGAGTTTGAGTTCTCAGTAGGAGGACAGAGGTGCGATCAAATCTTTCTTTACCCATCTAGGTAATGATAGCTTATTTATATTTTTCAAAGGTCTGAAACCTTTAGGATAGGTATTCCCCTGCTGGATATATCTAACATGGAACATTCTTGCTCTAAGTCAACTTTGACAATTCTCCTTCATATGCCCATCTTTTCCATAATAAATACATAGGGGTTTGTGGACTTTGTTTCTAACATCTTGAACAACCTTACCTTGAGGCCCAGGTAAATGAGTTTTGTATTGATACCCAAAGCCCATACTATTTCTGACAACTTCACTAGTTAAATTAGAAAGGATCTAGGAGGATATGGTCCATTGTAAGGATTTTCTAATTTCTTCCCTCAGACTAACTAGGTACCTTTCTAACTCCTCATTCTTTTGGAGTACATTCATGAGATGCATTTGAGAATCCTCCAATTTTTCTTCAAGATCAACTTGAAACTTTGATGGTTATTTCTTCCCTTTACTCTCAAAAGCATCTACTTTCACTAATTGACTCACCAAACTCGGATTTTCAAATTTCAGCATAGCAATCTATTGCTCAGTTTCAGATATCTAGTGAGTCAAAGCTATTAATTCAAGCTCCTGTTCTTCTATGTTTCCTTCTGGAGCATTATTCTTTTATTTATCACAAGCACTATTAGCTTTCTCCAGTTGACTAACTAAGCCTAGATTTTCAGATTTCAGCTTTGTAACCTGTTTCTCAGTTTTAGATATCTGGAGGGTTAAATCTATAAACTCAAGCTCTTGACTTTCTACCTTTTCTTCTAGAGCATTTTTTTCATCAGTCATTTCAAACGTGGAATCAAGCAACATATTAGCAAGTTTTTTTATTTTTCTAAAAGATTAGATCTCTAAGTTTTCTTTAATGTCAGAAAGTTCTACCTCATTTTCTTCTTCATATTTAGTATTTTCCATGAGAGAAAACAATTAATCAAAAGTTATTTTCTTATCCTCCACTACCAGCTTAGATAGAACTAGGTTTTTGAGAAATCAAAAGGTGTTAACTCTAAGATGGCCATGATATCTACTCTTATATCAAAATCAGAAAAGGCATACATCTAAATGATATCTCTAAGTCACACCAAAGCTAGAGTAGGTTGATGTGCAATCGCCAACAGGGTCATGATATCAACTCTTATTTCAAAATTAAAGGTGGTTGACGTTCTAAGGATATCCACAAGTCACATCAATATTAGAGGAGTTTGATATAAAATTGTTAAAAGGGCCATGATATCTACTTTCACGTCAGCATTAGAAAAAGGCTAATATTCAAAGGATATCTCCAAGTGATATCAAAAATGAAGAAAGACGATGTGCAATCTCTAAGAGGGCCATGATATTTGATTCCATCAAAATTAGAGGAAGAGGCTAATGTCAAAAATATATCTCTAAGTTGCATCAAAATTGGAGGAGGTTGATATGTTATTATCAAAAGGTCCATGACATCTACTTTTACATCAAAACCAAATAAGGTTGACTTCCAAAGGATATTTCCAAGTCATATTAAAATTAGAGGAGGAGGATGTGCAATCATTGAGAGGGTCATTATATACAAATAGCATCAAAACCAAAAGAGGTTGGCATCTAAATGATATGTCGAAGTTGCATCAAAACTAGAGAAGGTTGATATACAACTATCCAGAAGGTCATGATATCTTCTTGTGTTAAAATTATAATAGGCTAACGTCTAAGGATATATCCAAGTCACATTAAAACTAAAAGAGGTTGATATGCAATCACCAAGAGGGATATGATATCAAAATCACATCAATACAAAAGAAGACTGGTGTTTGAAGGATATCCATAGGTTAAGCTTAGTACTACTTTTCATCTGCAGACTAATGTCAGGCTAAAAGAATAATTCAGACATTAGAAGATATGTTGAGGGCATGTGGTTTAGACTTTAAAGGAAGTTGGGTTGACCATCTACCTTTGATTGAGTTTTCTTATAATTAAAGGAAGTTGGGTTGACCATCTACCTTTGATTGAGTTTTCTTATAATAATAACTACCATGCTAGCATTCAGATGGATCCATTTAAAGCACTAAATAAGCGTTGATGTAGATTACGTATAGGATGGTTTGAGGTTAGTAAAGCATCATTGATTGGGCTAGATTATATTCTTGAAGCTATGGTAAGGGTTCAGTTGATTTGTGGGAGAATTAAAACTGCTCAGAGCCATCAGAAATCATATGCCAATGTAAGGAGAAGAGAGTTCAAGTTTGAAGTGGGCAATTGGGTATTCTTGAAAGTGTTACTTATGAAGCTAATAATGAGATTTGTAAAGAAAGGGAAGTCGAGTCCCCTATTTTTTGGTCTGTATGAGGTAGTAAAGTGTGTAAAAGAAGTTCTTATGAATTAAAACTTTCATCAAAGTTAGTTATGATTTACCAAGTGTTCCATATTTCAATGCTTAGAAAGTGCACTAGAAATCTATCCATAGTAGTTCTCCTAGAGAGTATTGGAGTCAAAGATAACTTGTCGTATTAGGAGATTCCTATGGAGATTCTTGATAGGAAGGTACGGAGGCTAAGGAATAAATAAGTAGCATTAGTGAAGGTTCTTAGGAGAAATTAATTGGTTGAAGGGGCCACTTGGGAAGCTGAAGCAGAATTGATAACCAAATATCCTCACCTCTTTTTTTCCAACTTAGTTCATACTAAAGGTAAATAGTTATCTTTGGCCAAAAATCTTTCTCTTTAAATCTGCTAAAGTATTCTTAAGTATCTTATGTTATGAGAAATTGTATCCTTATGATAGATATACAGCTTGGTTGTAAGTCCAGTGTAGAGGTATTGATTCTTTTCCAAATCTAAATCCTAGGTAAAACACATTCAAGGTCGAATATTTCCAGGGGGTGATATTGTAATACCCCATGTCTTAAATCCATTGTACAACATACGACTCATCGCCTTAAGTCGTACATACAACCTTCGAGTCATATACAGTAAGTCATACCTATGATAGTGCGGAGTAGTTAAAGTCTATTATAGATATAAGTTGACCCTAGAAATATCAAAGCATGGTATGAGTCATATGAAGTGAGGCTGTGAGTTCAGCAGTATAGGTTCCCTAAGTTTCTATCTAAGATACAATCGGTTGTTTAAGTCGTATAAATAAAGTAACGAGTCGTAAGTTACCACTCATATGTTGACTAGTGTGTGCTATCTTTTCCACTGTCAAGCTTACAAGTTACTAGTCCCAACTCATATCCTCACCATATGAGTCATATATTGGACTGTGACGATTGGTGGTCGTTTTTCTTTAAGTTTAGTTGAGGGGCCTTTTGGTCTTTTCCCCTCTTATAAGTCCCATCCACAACCTATAACCCTACAGAGGTGTTATTTTCTCTATCCTTTAGTCAATTAACAATATTTTTTCTCCTCCCATCTTTAAGAACAAAAGATTAGGGTTTATCTCACCAATTCATCTCTCAAGTCTCAAAGTCCAAGTTCTCTTCACAAGTCAAGTAATTCTGAGTATGTGATTTTTTTAACAAGGTTAATCTTCTATCCTAGTGCCCACAAAGCATAATTTTAAGACTGAATTTACTTGTTTTATATTAGGGTTCATCCCTTGAGTTCTCATATATTGAAGCATTCTATTATATTGTTATTTTAAGGCTAAATATATATAAAGGTTACATCTATTTATGTTTTGAACTTGAAATTGCTATTATGCTTTGAATTTCATTACTTTGATTTGGGAAACTGATGAAAGATTTATATATGGGTATTCAGCCTAATAGTTTGGTATAAGTTTTATCAAAGAAAGTAAGCTTTTCATGATTTAAGAAGAATCATTAAGTTTACAAGAAAGTTTAAGCTTTTGAAGTTCCATTCATATGCAATATAGCATGATTCAAGAAAGCTTGATCATTTGATCTAGAGATAAGACATGAAATCCACAAGTGCTTAGCTTGATTATGATTTAAAGTAAAGAGAAGCATAAAGCATTTTCATTATACAAACCCTTATTCTATTTTAAGGTAGATTTTCTAAGTATGAGCTTATATATATTTTTGGAGTAGTATTTAGCATGGAGAAAGAAATGCAGATGGGTGTATCTAAATTCCTGGAAACTATGAGCCACCCTATGTTAAGCTTTATTCCGATATGGATGAAGTATCGTGATCACTTAATTAAGGTTCTATTTTGATGGAAAGGGTAGAAGAGCTCTCCCTAACGTGGGTAAGATGTTGGACTCCATGGTAGCTCACATAGTTTATGTCGGTTAGAAGAATCTCCCATAAGAAAGATTAAAGATAAAACTTTTAGAAACTAAGTGTTATGGCTCTCTAACACTATTTATATGCTTCATTATCCATGTTTTTATGCTTTTGCAGTCTTTATTTTTACTCAAGTCCAAGGTGAGCCATTTGTACTTAGCATGCATTATTTGAAAGTACATACATGTCTATTCCATTCTTGCTTTACTTATGTATTTACACCCACATACTCAGTATATTCCAGAGGTACTGACCCACTTATATGTCTATGTGCTACATTATCTTATAATGTAGGTTTTGGTGCTCATTTCCAGCAGTACGATTAATCGCGGGCATCATCCCTTATATCTCAAATGTTGGTGAGTCCTTATAGTTTGAGGACCCAATTTACCAGACTCATGTTTATGGTTGAAAGTTATTTTAGATCTTTGATTTCCACTTATGTTTGAGTCAGCGAGGGTCTATCCTAGTGGCTCTCTAATTAGTAGTAAATTATTGTCAGACTATGTATTTTCTAAGTTCAAAGAGTTTTTTAAGGTTCCCAAAGTTAAATATTTATATTAAGTTGTGGAATTAATTATATTTAGTCCATATTCATATAAAGGTTCACCATTCATGCGAGTTGTAAGATAAATAGATATCATTTGTTAGCTTAGGGATATTCATAGTCTTGAGCACCACGTGATACACAGGGGTACTTCTAGGGTATTACAGATATCTTTTGTGCTTTGTAGTTGTCTGTATCTACTCTAATTCATGCTTTCACATGACAGAGAATGCCTTCTTACAGAGTTCACGCATGCAGAAATAGGAACCATCCAGTCCTGCCACCACTTGTAGGCCCTCTTAATGAAAATATTTCACATAATAAGTTTAGGGATGCATTCCAAGTGTTAGCTCAAGCTATTAGTGCAAATGTTCAAGGACACTAGCCAATAACAGTCCTACTCCAGTAAAATGGCAACTTAGCTCAACCAGTATTTGGGATTTTATGAGGATGAACCTACCTGAATTATTTGGGTCAAAGGTGAATGAGGATCCTTAGTTCTTCATTTATGAGGTGAAAAAAATTAAGAAAATTATGCATGTTACTGAAGAGGAAAGTGTAGAGTTGTTATCTTATTGACTGAAGGATGTTTCGTATGATTGGGTTACCATATGGAAGGATAGTAGGGGTGAAGATACGGAGCCCATAAATTGGCAGGTATTTCAGAGTGCTTTTTTTATAGGTTCTTTCCTTGTGAGATTAGGAAGGCCAAAGTGGAGGAGTTCATGAACCAAAGGTAGGGCCCAATGTCAGTGAATGAGTACTGCCATAAGTTCATTTAGTTAACTAAGTATGCCCTAGATTTTTTGCCTTACTCTAGGGCTATATGAGTAAGTTTGTCATTAAAGTGTCTAATTTAATGGTCAAAGAGTATAGGACTGCTATGTTGATCTGTGACATGGATATTACTTAGTTTATTACTCATGCTCAACAGATTGAGGTAGAGAAGTTGAAGGAAAGGGAAAAGAGGAATTGAAGAGCTATGACTGGACAGTTTGAGTACAGTCAAGAAAGGTTTAGAGGGGGAAGCCATTTGTAGTTTTAGGGTCCCTCATCAGTACCTGCACCAATATCATCCAATGCCCCTGTACCTAGGACCAAGCAAGAGCAGTGGGGCAGTGTTTTGAATTTGAGATCTTAGGGTAGTGTGGCTGGAAGGACAACTTATTTGACTTGTGCAAAGTGTGGTAGGACCCATCCTAGTGAGTGTTTGATGGGTAAAGAGGGACATTATAGTTATGGAAAGATAGGCCATAGGATCAAGAAATGTCCTTATGTTAAGCAAGGAAGTAGAGATGTTTTCCCTCAGACTCAGGCCACGAATCCAGTAGCTCAGCAAGCCGCCTAGCTTCTCCACAGAGTGCATTATCCAATACTGGTGGCGTTCAATGCCATAATTAGTTTTATGTTTTACCATCCTATCAAGAGCAGGGGAGTTCCCCAATTATTGTATGCTTCATGCCTATCACCTTTATGTATCTATGTTGTTAGACCTAGGATCAAATCTCTCTTATGTGACCCCGTTTGTTACTATAAATTTTGGGACGAGCCTTAAAAATCTTCCTAAGCCCTTTTCAGTCTCTACTCTAGTGGGTAAGTCAGTTATAACTAAGCGAGTCTATAGAGGATGCCCTATTATCATACTTCATAAGGTCATTCTATCAGACTTGATAAAGTTAGAGATGATAGATTTTGATGTCATTATGGGCATGGATAGGATCTATTCATGTTATGCATCAATAAAATATTGCACCCATGTAGTAAAGTTTTAGTTTCCCGATGAGTCATCTTCGAGTAGGAGGTTAGTTTGGTGCCTCCCAAAGGTCATTTCATCTCTTCCCTTAAGGCCAGGAGGCTAATATCAGAAGGGTGTATCTACAATTTAGTTTGAGTCAAAGAGAATAAGTCTGATGCCCCAACCATTTAGTCAGTTTGTGTAGTCAGTGAATTTCTGGAGGTCCTCCCTAATGTTTTACCAAGGGTACCTCTGGATTGAGAAATAAAGTTTGGTATTAATCTTATTCCTGACACTCATCCAATCTCTATCCCTCTATATCGTATAGATCCAGCCAAACTCAATGAGTTAAAGGACCAGCTTAAGAATCTCTTAGATAAGGGTTTTATTAGACCCAGTATTTCTTTGTGGGGTACTTTAGACTTATTTGTACGAAAAAAAGATGGCACTCTCAGAATGTGTATAGACTATAGAAAGTTGAACAAGCTTACCATAAAGAACAAGTACCCCATTCCTAGGATTGATGATCTGTTTGATCAGCTTTAGAGTGCCCGATAGTTTTCCAAGATTAATCTAAGGATGGGATACCATCAGTTAAAAGTCAGGGAGTATGAAATTTTGAAGAAGGCTTTAAGAATATCGTATGAACATTTTACATTTATAGTTATGTCGTTTGGACTAACAAATGATCCTATAGACTTTATGGATCTTATGAATAGGGTCTTAAAGTAGTATTTGTATATATTTGTAATTTTATTCATATATGACATTTTGGTGAATTCTCGGAGTAAGGAGGAACACGCAAACCATTTGAGGATGGTGTTGCAGACCCTCAAGGACCGACAACTATATGTGAAGTTCAATAAGTGTGAATTCTAGTTGGAGTCTATTATCTTTCTGGGGAATGTCATTTCAGGAGCTGGTATTCATCTAGACCCTCAGAAGACTGATGCATTGAAGCACTTGCCTAGACCCATTACTCCATCTAATATTCAAAGCTTTTTGGGTTTATCTGGGTATTATAAAAGATTTTTTGAAGGGTTTTCCTCCATAGTTACACCATTGACTAAGCTGACACAAAAAAAGGTGAAGTTTGTATGGTCAAAAAAATGTGAGAAGAGTTTTCAAGAATTGAATGATAGATTGACTTTGGCACCAGTGTTGGCTCTAACAAAGGAGTTAGACGGATTCACATTGTATTGTGATTCTTCCAGAGTTAGGTTAGGTTATACTTTGATGCAAAATGGGAGAGTAATACTCTATGACTCCAGACAACTTAGGGATCACAAAGAAAACTACCCAACTCATGACTTGGAGTTGGTTGCTGTAGCGTTCGCTTAGAAGATATGGAGGAACTATTTATATGGCATGCATGTTGATATTTTTATTGACCATAAGAGTCTTCAGTATGTATTTTCATAGAAGGTACTGAATCTTTGACAAATGAGGTGGTTGGAGTTTTTGAAGGATTACGAAATAAACGTGCTTTATAATCTAGGAAAGGAAAATGTGCTGGCAGATACACTAAGTAGGTTGTTTATGGGTAGTGTTAATCATGTGAAAGAGGGATCATTGGAGTTGGCCAAAGAATTACATAGATTGGTCCATTTGGGAATGTGTTTTCTTGACACGAACAATGGGGGAGTAGTGGTTCAAAATGGTTAAGAATTATCTCTGGTAGTGGAAGTAAAGAAAAAATAGTGTAACAATACTATACTAGTCAGATATTGGAAGCAGTCCAGAAGTAGAAGGTCAAGGTTTTCTCCCTAGAGAGATATGGTGTACTTCGATGTAAAGGTAGATTTTATGTTCCTAATGTGGATGGGTTGAGGGAAAGGATACTATTTAAGGCTCACAGTTGAAAATATTCAATCCATCCCTGTGCCACTAAGATGTACCATTATTTGGGAGAAATTTATTAGTGAAATTGTATTAAGAAGGCATAGCAGAGTTTGTAGCAAAGTGTCCAAATTGCCAATATGTTAAGGTTGAACATCAGAGGTTGGGTGGTACGTTTTAGGAGATCAACATTCCTACATGGAAGTAAGAAGTAGTGAATAGGATTTTATCATAGGTTTGCCTCGTACCGAATATCAGCATGATTCAATTTGGGTCATTGTCAATCGAATGAATAAATCAGCTCATTTCCCACCTGTTAAGACTTTAGATATAGTGAAAGATTATGCCAAAGTGTATATTCACAAGTTATTAAGGCTTCATGGTGTACCCTTGTCCATTATTTTAGACAGAGGCACACAATTTACTTCCAAGTTTTGACAATTATTTTAGAAGGTCCTTCGTACAAAGGTTAAGTTTAGTACTACTTTTACTCCACATATCGATAGCCAGGCAAAATATACAATTCATACATTGGAAGACATGCTAAGGACGTGTTTTAGAATTTAAAGGGATCTGGGATGATCATTTACCTTTGATTGAGTTTGCTTATAATAATAGTTATCATACTAGTATTAAGATGGCTCCATTTGAGGCACTCTACGAGTGTAGATGTAGATCGCCTATTTGATGGTTTTAGCTTAGTGAAAAGGTATTGATTTGGCCAAACTCTATTATTAAAGCTATGGAAAAGGTTAAGTTGATTCGTGAAGGTTTGAGGATTGCTCAAAGTCATCAAAAATCGGATGTTGATGTAAGAAGGAGGGAACTTAAGTTTAAAGTGGGTTACTGGGTATTATTAAAGGTTTCACCCATGAAAGGGATAATGAGGTTTGGAAAAAAGGGAAATTGAGCTCAATTTATTGGTTCGTATAGATTAGTAAGGCGTATCAGAGAGGTTGCGTATGAGTTAAACCTCCCACTAGAGTTAGCAGCTATCCACCTAGTTTTCCATGTCTCGATACTAAGAAAATGCATTAGGTATCCATCCCTACTAGTTCCCCTATAGGGTATTGAGGTCATAAATAATTTGTCCTATAAGGAAATTCCTAGTGAAATTCTGGATAGGCAAGTTCAAAGACTACGGAATAAGGATGTGCCATCAGTAAAGGATTTTCAGAGAAACAAATTGGTTGAAGAAGCCACTTAGGAAACCAAAGCAGACATGATGACTAAGTACCCAAATCTCTTTTCTTTCAATTCAGTCCTCACTAAAGGTAAATTGTTATTCTAAGCAAACTCTTTTTCCTTAAGACCATTTAAGTATTCTCATATCTTATCATATACTCGTGAGTAATTGAAACCTTGTGGTAGTTATAAGTTTTGTTGTGACTTTAGTATGGAGATGATGATTTTTCCCAAAATTCCAATCCTAGATGGGTCTCATTCGAGGACAAATCTTTCCTATGAGGAGATATTATAATACCTGGTGTTTTTAAAGTTCACTTTAGAACCTATGACTCACTCAACAACTCTTGAAGACTCCTTACGAGTCATGTGGTTCAGTCATAATCTGCTCAGTGAGAAAGCCAAATATTTTTGGGCACATGACAACTCAACCCGTCAAGTCGTTACCAACCTATACAAGTCGTATAGTGGGAGTAGTTGAGATAATTGTGTAGGATTCATAAGTTTCTATCCAAATTACGAGTGATGGCTACAAGTCGTAGTGAATTTTTACAAGTCGTAAAATACAACTCATATCCAGAACAGTGCCTATCCTTGTTGTTATTGTCAAGTTTATGAGTTATCAAGTCAATATATAACCAAATGTTACGAGTCGTAAGGTAACTTATGATGACTGATGGGTCAAGTTTCTATTTGTTCAGATAAGGGCCTATTGGTCTTTTATCCTCTTTAAAAACTACAAAACCCACAACTTAAAACATTAGAGGGGTATTATTTTTCCCTCTCTTAATCACTTATTGACATTGTTTCTTCTCCCACTCCCAAGAAAAAGAAGGCTAGGGTTTCTTCTTCAAAATCATCTCTAAAGTTCCCAAGTCTAAGTCCCTTTCAAGGAATTCAAGCAAAAATCCAGGAATGTTGGGTTTGATCAAAGATAATCTTTCATCCTTATGCCCACAAACATGAATTTAAAATTGAATTAATGGGTTCTAAATCAGGGTTTATACCCAAATTCCCATATTTTTGAATTTGTGATCTCATCATGTGATCAAAAGATTTATTTGCACAAGAAACACCTTGTATTCATGTTTTAACATACATTATTGCTATTATGATATGATTTCATTATCTTGACTTGAATTTTGATGAATTGATGAAAGATTCTAATTTAAGTCTTTATCATGGTAATTTGATATGAAATTTCTAAGACTTGATGCATGAATTTAAAAATTTAATCACAAGCTATTGAGTTATAAGAAGTTTAATCTTATAAATGTAATTTGCAAGTATTGAATCTTGATTAAAGTTTAGTCTGATCTTACGATCACATTCAAGGTTTGAAATCTATAATTTTACCCATTGGGTATGATTTAAGAAAGAGAAGTATCATTGGTTTCTAATTACAAACCCACACACTATTTTAAGGTGGATTTCTTAAGTATGAGCATTTATATACATTTAGGAGTAGTATTTAGTGCCAAGAAAGGAATGTGGATGAGCATATCCTAATTTCTGAAAACTATAATCCATCGTAGGTATAAAAAACCTAGCCACAGAGTGTCTTATTTTCCCAATATGGATGAAGCCCAGTGATCACTTAGGTTAAGGTTTTATTCTGATGGGAAGGGTAGGACCACTCTCCCCAACTTGGGAAAGACGTTGGACTCCATGATAGCTCAGATGGTTTATGTCGGTTATAAGAATCTCCCACAATAAAGCATAAAAACAAAGATTTTAAAAACTAAGCATAATGACTCACTAAGCTATTTCTTTATACTATTTTATTCATTTTTCTGACTTTTCAGTTCTTAGTTGCATTCAAGTCTAAGGCAAGTCCTTTATGATTAGCATGCATGATCTAAAGTATACTCGGTACCTATTTTTCTTATGCATTCACCTCTATATACTCAATACATTCCATAAGTACTAACCCACATATATGTTTATATGCTACATTGTCTTATAATTTAGGTCTGGTGCTTGTCTCTAGCAACACGATCAATCACGGGCATCATTGCCTGTATCCCAACATTTAGTGAGTCCTCATAGTTCGAGGATATAGCTTATTAGAATCTTAGACGTTCATAAATATTATTTAGTTATTTGATTTTAGCTTATATTTAAGTTAGCTGGGGTCTGTCCCCATGACTCTCTAGTTAGAGTTGAGGTTTTTTAGACAAATGCATTTTTCATATTAAAGAGATTATTAAGAGTTTTAAATTGTAATTTAAGATTAGGACTTTAAGTTATTTCCTTTCAGTATTCATATGTATGTCAGTACATTTTCTATGTGAGTTCTAAGCTAAATAGTTATCATGGGTAACTTGTGTTTATTCATAGTCCCAAGCACCGTGTGACATCTAACGGGTACTTTCAGGGCGCTACAATTTGGAATTAGCATTATATTATTCCTACCTTGAGTTACATGCTAACACTCACCCTGTTAACCATCTTTGGATAGCTCATGAGTCTATTTAAGGTGGTAAGCTTCCATTATTTGAAAGACCTGCTGCTAGTTTTATTGTGTTCTTTTTGGCTAGGCCAAGGGGGTGGTCTCTGGTCCATAGTGGACTTGGGATACCCGTCATGGATAGGCCCTGGTTTGGGTCATGACAAACTTGGTATCAGAGAGTAGGTTCATGGTCATTGGGTGTCCACAAAGCCTTGTCAAGTAGAGTCTCTTTTAAGGGTGTATAGTATACCACACTTATAAGGAAAAGGCTACAGGGTATTTAGGAATATTTCCCTTTCTTATGATCTATATTTTAGGCTATAGAGTCTAAATTCTTGAAATCTCCTCTTATTCTATTTGTTCATATTTTAGATCATGTATCTCCAAAGATTTTATGCTCGTGAAAACTCCACTATCCCACTGAGGACAATGTGGATGGAATTGATCCTACTTATAGAGTACAGACCTGTTCTAGGGCCCCTGCTTCTGACTGCCTATGTGGGGTTCCACTGGTTCTTACTAGTCCTCCTCGGGCTTCTTGGATTTATGATATGCACACCCTACCGTTCCAAGGAGATATTTCTAATGCTGAATTTCGTCGATCTATTTATCTGCTAACTTAGTTGGTAACTTCTCAATCTCATTAGCCTGACCATGTTGGTTCTGTTACTTTATCTTTTGAGGTCACTAGAGTTGTCTAGTTCATAAGGTTAAATCCCCCAGCCTTCACATGCTCTAAGGTTGAGGAGGATCCTCAAGGGTTATGGCTGAGATATAGAAGATATTCTGGGTGATGCATGTTACTGATGTGAAGGTGTTGAGTTTGCTGCATACCAGTTGAAGGATGTGGCATACTAGTGGTATGAGAAGTGGAAGTAGTCGAAGGGTGATGACGCTAAGCAGGATATGTGGGGGGAATTTTCTAGTGCTTTTGTTAATCGTTTCTTTCCTTAAAATTTAAGAGAGGCCAAAGATAATGAGTTTGTGCACTTGAAGTAGGGAAGGATGACTATAAAGGAGTATGCCTTAAAGTTTGACTAGCTATCTCATTATGCCTAGGAGATTGTGTCTAGTATAAGGGTAAGAGTAAGCAAGTTTGTTGTGGGTTTAACTTAGGACTTAGTACAAGAGTGTAAGCCGGTGATATTGAATAATGACATAGATATCTCTAGGCTGGTGGTGTATATGCAGTAGGTTGAAGATGAAAAAAAGAAACAAATAGAGATAAAAGAGAGGTAGAGTAAGAAATTCAAATATTTAAAGCAAGGTTAAGGCTAGTAGAATAGTAGTAGAGATGGTAAACAGTAGGGTAAGAAGAAGTCTTAGGGATGTTTTGGTTCTTATTATACGGCTAGTGCTTCTCAGCCTAACCCATTTTGCGATCGTTGCTTTCAAGTTGATAGTGGGTTTAAGACCCAGGTTAGTAAAGCTCAGTCATCTCCATCATATCATCCTTGCAGATTCTGTGAACAAATGCACCATGGTTATTGTGATGAGGGAAGGAATCAATGTTTTAAATATGTCTAGCCTAGTTATTTTCAAAGTAACTATCTATCAGAAAATGTTGCTACTGGAGCTAATAAGGTTCTAGCTTCTACTTCTTTGAATCTTGTACCAAAAGGTGCTACTTTTAGTACTGGTACTAGTTAGAATCATGTTTATGCTCTTGCTAACCATCAGGAATTTAAGACACCTCCTAATATTGTTACTTGTTCGTTACAACTTTTCTCTCGTGATGTATATTGTTTACTTGATCCAAGGTCTACCCTTTCTTATGTGACCCCTTATATGGTTGTTTATCTTGGTTTTGGTCATGATAGTATTTTTGATCTCTTCTCTGTGTTTACTCTGATGGGCGATTCTGTTATAGCTAGAAGGGTTTATAGGTGTTGTGTGGTATCTATTGGTGATAGGGAGACATTGGTGGATCTGATTGAATTATATATGGTAGATTTTGATATGATATTGGGGATGGATTGTCTCTATTCATGCTACGCTTCTCTAGATTGTCGGACCCATAAGGTCAGCTTCTAATTCCCAAATGAACCAATAATGAAATATGAGGGAAGTTCCTTAGTTCCTAAGGAAAGGTTTATTTCTTATCTTAGAGATCGGAAGGTGATTTATGAGGGGTGTCTATACCATCTAGTTTGGGTTAAAGATTCTAGTTCTGAGGTTCCCTCTCTGCAATCTATCTTTATTGTTAATGAATTTTCTAAAGTGTTTCCTAATGATCTTCCTGGTATTCCTCCTAATAGGGAAATAGATATTGGGATCGGTCTTCTACTGGATACCCATCCTATATTTATTCCTCCTTATAGAATGGCTCTGACTTAGTTAAAAGAACATAAGAAGCAGTTAAAGGATCATATTAATAAGGGTTTCATCCATCCTAGTTCATCCCTATGGGGTGCTCCCATGAATTTCGTGCACAAGAAGAATGGTTCCCTTCAAATATGTATAGATTATCGATAGTTTAATAGGGTGATGGTGAAGAATAAGTATCCTCTTCCTAGGATAGATGACCTCTTTGACCAACTTTAGTCTGCTAGATATTTTTTTAATATTGATCTTTGATAAGGTTATCATCAATTGAAGATTAGGGAGACGGATATAACTAAGACTACCTTCTAAACCTAATATGGTCTTTATGAGTTTTTGGTTATGTCATTCGGGTTGACTAATGCTCCGACTACATTTATGGACTTGATGAATCAGGGTATTCAGGTAGTTCATGGATTTATTCATGATCATGTTTATTGTTGACATATTTGTATATTCTAAGAGTAAGAAAGACCATGACAATCACCTCTGAGGAAAGTTGTATGCCAATCACCTCTGAGGAAAGTTGTAGACTCTTAAGGATCTGTAATTATATGCTAAATTTTCAAAGTGTGAGCTTTTTTTGAATGTTGTGACCTTTCTGGGTTATGCTATTTCCACTGAGAGCTTTATGGTAGATCCATAAAAAGTTAAGGCAATTAAGATGTGGCCTAAACCCACGACTCCAACTGACATTTAGAGCTTCTTAGTTTAGCCAGGTATTATAAGAGATTTATGGAAAGTTTTTGGTCTATTACTGCTCTACTGACTAAGTTGACTCAAAAAAAGGTAAAGTTTTTATTGTCCAATGCTTGCTAGGGTAGCTTTGAGAAGCTAAAGGATAAGTTGACTTATGCTCTAATTTTGACCCTTCTCGAGAGTACTGATGCATTTGTTGTTTACAGTGATGCATTGTGCATGGGACTAGGCTTTTTCTTAATGCAACATGGCAAGCTTGCTACCTATGCTTTTAGGCATTTAAAAGATCATGAAAGGAATTATCCGACTCATGATTTGGATTTGGTGACTATTGTGTTTGGTTTGAATATTTGGTGTCATTACTTGTATGGTTTTCATATTGATATCTATTTAGATCATAAAAGCTTGAAGTACATGTTTACCCAGAAGGAGTTAAATCCTAGGCAACAGAGGTGGCTTAGCTGCATAAGAACTATGCCATGAGTCTTTATTGTCATTTGGGTAAGGATACTGTGGTTGTTGATGCTCTTAGTAAGTTGTCCATGGGTAGCTTGTCTAATGTGGATGAGGAGAAACTAGGATTGGTGAAGGGCATTCACTGATTTGCTAATATTGGAGTTTGTTTTTTAGATTCTGAGGATAGTCTTGTGATCGTGCAAGAGGTGGTGGCTAAAGTCAGCTTTTGTTGCTGAGGTGAAAGAGAAATAGGTTTTAAATTCTATTCTTATGCAGATTAAGGATAATATGGGTCAGCAGAAAGTGATGGTTTTTGAGATTGGTGGAGATAGTATCTTGAGGTACCAAGGTAGATTTTGTGTTCTTGAGGTTGATGGGCTATGGGAAAGTATTTTGAATGAGGCTCATGAGTCAAGGTATACAGTTCATTCAGGCTTGATGAAGATGTATCATAACCTGAAAGAGATTTATTAGAGGACCAAATTAAAGAGAGAGATATGGATAACTTCATGGTAATTTTATGGTGTGTCAGCATATGAAAGTTGACCACTTGAGGCCTGGAGGCATATCTTAAGAGGTTGAGTTGCCTATGTGTAAGTGGGAGGTGATCAACATAGACTTTATTATGTGTCTTATGTGGTCTAGGCATTAGTATGATTTGAGTCGGGTCATCATGGATATGATGACTAAGTCTGCTCACTTCTTACCTGTAAGGACTACTTACACTGGGGAAGATTATGTGAAGTTGTTTATTCTAGAAATCGTCAAATTGCATGGTGTTCCAGTTTCTATAATTTTGGATCAAGGTACGCAGTTCTCTTCTTGCTTTTGGCATTTGTTCCAGTAAGGCTTTGGTATACGGGTGAACCTTAGCACATCATTCCATCCTCAGATAGATGGACAAGCAGAGAGGACTATTCAGACTTAAAAAGATATTCTAAAGGCTTGTGTGATTGATTTTGGAGGTAGTTAGGCAGATTATTTGCCTCTGATTGAATTTGTGTATAATGATAGTTATCACTCTATTATTGTGATGTCTCCTTTTGAAGCTTTTTATAGTAGGAGGTGTAGATCTTCGATTGGGTTGTTTGAGGTTGGTGAGACCAGATTGTTTGGTACAGGCTTGTTTTAACAAGCCATAGAGAAGGTGAAGTTGATTTGGGATAGACTTAAGATAGCTCAAAGTCTCCAAAAGTCCTATGTGGATATGAGGCAAAGAGAGTTAGAGTTTGAGGTTGTTGATTCAGTGTTCATAAAGGTATCTCCTATGATAGGAATGATGAGGTTTGGGAAGAAAGGGAAGCTCAGGCCCCATTATGTTGGTCCATACTTGATTTTGAGGAAAGTGGTGAAGGTTTATGATGAGTTAGATTTGCCTTTGAATTTGGGTTCCGTTCACCTGGTGTTCTATGTTTCGTTGTTAAAGAAGTGTGTAGGCGATCCTTCTTTTTTTGTTCCTATCGAAAGTATTAGTATCTTGGATTCTTTTTCTTATGTAGAAGTCTCGGTGGAAATTTTTGTTAGATAAGTTTGTCGTTTAAGTACTAAGGATGTGGCTTCGGTAGAGGCCCTATGTCTCTGCTCAGACTATGAGTCATGGAGATGACTCGTATCCAGACGTCATGAGTCATGACGTGACTCATAGTCGCTGCACAGTTTTTACTTTTTAATTTAGGGGCACTTGATCTCGCCCAAGAACTAACCTTCAAAGAGGTATGCTGTGTTCGATGTCAAATATTGTAACCCAAATCAGGTTGGGGTCGAACGCACAGGGAAAATGTTGAATAGTATCTCAAACTTTACAAAATCCACGAGCAATGCATAAAAGTAAAAGGGGGAAATTTGAAGTTAAAAAAAATAGTAATAGAACTTGAATGCTTGGGTTTGTAAACAATAGAAGACGAATACTAGGGTTGTGTTCCCCTGGCTTCATAACCACATAAGATTCTCATACTCAATCCACCTAAACCTCCCGCTCTACATGCAAAGTTGACAATCTATGTACTATTAGTCATCTTGTGAACGTATTGACAGATTTCACATTTTACCTTGTGAGTCTCAAGGTATTTCCTTATTGTCCCTTGTCTTTAACTTCAGTACAACTCTCAACTTTTGAGTCTCGAGTTGATTATATGAGGGTTGGTAGCCTCGAATTACTATTATAATCTCCTTTTCCCAATGACAAACTCCCTTGTAAGGATGATCTCGAGTATAGGCAATACCCAAGCCTCTGTAGTAGCTTGGTTTTAATAACTATGAAGAAGATTTTAATACATGCAACGACAGTCAAATAGATAAATGTCCTACTTTGCTTACATAGATAATCGTCTAGGGTTCCCATAACCCTAGTCAAGAAAATTTCTCTTATGTTCATGCAAAAATCCATGATAATTAAAGAATACATGTAATTAATTTTGCAGTAATCAAAGAGAGAAAATCCAAAGTCTTCAATTGAGTAATAACCCAAAAATCTCAAGAACAAAATCTCAATGATCAAGTATGATAAAAGTATCAAAAGTAATGTAAAACTTCGTGAAATAATATAGGAATAACTCTAAGGTATTTATAGTGTCTCAAAATAATAAAAATGTCCTAATAAAAATGGAATAAAAAAAATAAGACAACACTCGTTATGACTCGCGTGGTCTACTCATAAGGTATCCTTATGAGTCGTATGTTGCCAGTCATATGCATTGTAGTGGCTGATCTTCAGGGTTTCTTACTTCTGTTATCCTTATGATTTATCACCACAAGTCGTAGCCTATCCTTACGACTTATGGTCTTCACTCATCATCACTTGAGACTTGGACTTTCAGGGCTTTGAACACTTGTCTCTTTATGACTTCTCATCATGAGTTATAGCCACATCTTATGAGTTTTAGTCATCATTCCTGGTCACTCTTTACTTGATTTCTCAACTTTTCTTTTTCCATTGTCTTCTTAACGAGTCAAGCTACGAGCCGTATAATGACTTGATGACTCATAGGCAGATAGACTTCAACTTCCTTATAGATTTTTCTTATATTTGTCATTCCAACACCAATGTTAGCCTGTTTCACCTATACAACACACAAAACCACATCATATCCAACAATATAACCTAAGTCGAAGCATAAATTCTTTGTTTTAAGCATCGAATATGCTACGTTTCCATGGCGCATCAACACCCTCAACTTAGAATTTTATATGTCCTTAGGTAAACCATAATTTACACCCACAAAGACACGATGCTTAACTTTTGAAGACTCTTGACATATTTGGCAGTTGATTTATTATTTAGCTCATGAACACCTTTTTACCCCCTCATATCTTATTGTTAAAAAAAAACTGCCTTGTATAATGACTTGGTGCAACAATATGATAGGCAAGAATGTAATGATGGCATTATGTTAGCAATGAAAAACTGACCCAAGTAATACATACTACCTGGATAGATAAGTAACTTGACATCGTAACCATGCATCCTCACATTCAAAGAAGTCCTTATCATCATCTTGATTCATTTTATTATTTCAGGGATGGTCTAGAGACACTCATACTCACAAAGAAGTTCCAATCATTGTACACAGACTGCGATAGGCTTGCCCTTATGTTCTTTACCTAAATTTTTAAACGGTTAGACTAGGATCACTAAAGGACTTTGTTAGTCTTGTAAGGTAGGCTTGGGGCTGCTTATGATATATTAGGTATCTTTTAAATAACTTAACCTCCTTGGCACAGTGTTTTATTCAGTGTCCACTTTTTCTACAATCATTTTATTGACTTCACCCTTATTTCTTCATTTTATTCTCTTTCATACCTATTTGTGGGTCGGGTGCAGTTCTTTTTTCTCATTTTTCTTTTTTTCTTTTCTTTTCCATTTTTTTCTTATAATTTTTATTTTTCCTTTTAATTTTATTTTCAATGCATCTTCCCTTATTTATTTTTTCTCTACACTTCTTTCTCATACTCATCTTTCCCTATGTACCCCTATAATAGCTACTCTCAACTTAGGCAATTTGCCTGAGTTGAGGTGCATAGTTTCAATGGAGGACTAGGGCCAACAACATGTTTGTTGTAGTTAAACGAGAAGGTGAAATCGGTGTACACAACAGAAATAGGTCAATTAGGCTCAACTTTTGGATCAAGGGATTCATATTTCACTTGGTTTGGCATTTAGGCTTGAGTGGACTAATTTGAAAATTGGCCTATGATTATCTCCTAACCGACTATCCTACATTCTAGGTAAAAGCAACCAGGAAAATTTTGGATTCTATACATACTGGGAATTAGGTAATGCCTCACACTCACATGGTACAAGGTCACAATGTTAGTCACTACCTATCTAGTTTATACAACTACATGTCACAATTAATTTTATTTCCAATTCTAATGCCATTATGGGATTCTCAACCGACACATGCACACACATTAAGAGTGATAATGAATGGTAAATGGTTTTTTGAAGGCCTTATTGTCCATACATTGATTTGAATACCAAATAGGTTCAAGTCCCTAAAATGTTGAATTGAATTGATGTCTTTATTTAGATAATGGGTTCGAGTCCCAAATTGATTAATAATGGTTATTAGATCTTGTACGCTTATAAGTGGAGTTGGTAAGACGATACTGAAACACCCTAGTTTCTGGACCTTAGAAAATTTCCTGGATTTCTAGTCTCTAAAAGGGGTATGACTAGGGGAACGAGTCATACACTTGGGTATGGGTGGTATGGTCCAGTCAAATGCTGACTAATATTAGTTGGTGGGGTGGATTTAGTTACTAAAATAGGTATTACTTGGGTGGTATAAGTTGTATCAGTGGATACGAGTTGTTTGGTTACTTTACTTAACCTTAAACTTGGTAACTTAGGTTGGATCTGTGTACGAGTGGCTCACCATTAACCGTAAGCTAGGGTATGAGTCATACTCAGGACTCATATGGGGCACGATGTTCAAACCTCCTGGATTTTATTCTGCCAAGGGTACGGTTTATGGGTACTAGTCGTACACTTGGATATGACTTAGGTTTGGGTATGTAATACCTTGGACAGTATTTGGACCAAGGGGGAAGGCCTAGGGTACAAGAGGTGGGTACCACTCATACAGGATGGGTACGACTCGTAAGGGTCAGTCGTACTCTATGATGTGAATTAAATATTGTTTAAGTGAACAATCTGTACTTTTCCCCACTTATCCTAATAAGGTCCTATGACTTATATTGTACTTGGGAGGTTATTTACCCTATTATTCTATTTTTAAACACTTAGAAAATACTCGTAAATACTCTCTAGAGTTTTTGGGGAAAGGAAGCTAGGGTTTCATCTTAAGGAGTCAATTGGTGCTGCTTGTCTTTGTGATTCTCTACATCATCATCTTGGTTTAAGGCATGTTCTTTTTGCTCACTGTTAGTTCCAACAAAAGGCATGATTTTATACAATGTTTTCATGGTTTGATTATTGCATAGTTATGGGTTTTCAACTATGATTTGGGGGTTTTTGTTATAAATGCTTGGTTATGGTTTTCCTATGTTTTAATTATGCTTTTATATGTATTAATAGTGGTTTGGGATAATTGGTTTCTTGGGAATGGCTTTTTGGTAATTGGCCTTGGTTTTGGAAATACTATGCCCCAATATGTTTGATAAAATGCCCATGATAATGATTTTACTAAGTCATTAGATTTCTAATGGAACTATTGCATGGTTTGAACCTGGTAATGCAATGCTAGATTGTTTAAATAGTTTTGGAATGGTTTGTCTTAATAAACATACTTATAAGGTACAAAGAAATCCCCTAAGTTAATATTGTAATGAATACCTGTGGGGTACATGGGGAATCCCCTAAGTTAATTGGATAACAGGGTCTATGGGTACATGGGAATCCCTTGACCACTAAAAGGTTTGTCTATGAACAATACTTGCAAGTTATAGTTGGTATGACAATACCACTACTGATAGTCTTGGTTACTAATAATGGTTTGGTTGGAAAATAGTTTTAATTAGGCAATAATGGCGGGGTGTGAAAGCTAACCATAAAGGTGGGAGTCCAATGGACGAACATCGAAAACTCATATTTGCCTACATGACGGGTAAGTTATGGCGACCTTATATGATACTTAGGAGGCATACGGGAATCCTCTAGGTACACTGTACGTATGTATCATAGATAGTGAAGGGTATATGGGAATCCCTAACTCTTATGGTATCTTTGATTCATGGGGATACACACATCGGGGCCCATTCAGGGGGTTACACTGGTCCCATATAGACCATGGGTGGTTTTAGGATGGTTAATCTTTAAATACCCAGGTTAAAGGTTTTAAATACATGCTAAACCCGGTTTCCTTTCCTGACTTGGTTATATATATATGTATAGGTTGTGTGCATATGCATAGTTTTACTTGTTTTTCTTAAATGACATTATTTTATCCTTATCTTGAGTTAATGCTAGTTTTAACCCGCTAATCTATCTTCTAGAGTTTGTATCCCCACGTGATGCAGAAACCAACCATTCTACTTCTCCTACTTAGTATTCAGATACTTTGGGGTCAGCTTTCGATTGAAGTGGTGAGCTTACATCTTTCCAGAAGGATCCATTTCATGGATTTTATTTCATACTTTAGATTATTCATGGATATTAGTTTGTTCTATTATTGGGGGTATATCCCAACTGAATTTTTGTATTCTTTTGGTTAGAGGGTTTTATGGAACTACAATGGGTTGGTGTAGTCAGTATCAGTATTGGTGTTAGCCTTAATATTGGTATTGGTATTGGGGTTGACATGAGCTAACGATATTATTAGTTGTTCCATCCTCTTTTATTTTAGGATTATATATTTTATTATTAATGGAACTTACTTGGTTATGGTTAGATTTATGGTTTTAGTTTAGCTTGGTATTGTTCAATGGTTGGTATGGGATGGTTGGACTTGGTTAGGTCTATTACGACCATGATCCTATCCCAGAATCTTCATGTGAAATGGTATGCTATCTTGTTATATGTTCAAAATTCAGCCAACTTAGGGCAGGCAACTAGAGGTTGGGTTAGGTAATGGGGGTGGTCTCCAGTCCTGGCCGAACTTAGGATGCCCATTACGACAAGGCCCAGGGTTGTGTCATGTCAAGTTGGTATCAGATCTTTAGGTTCATGGTCAATTGGGAGTCCACAAATCAGTGTCTGGTAGAGTCTCTTTTAGGCGTGTGTAGTGCGCCACACTCATAAGAGAGAGGCTATAGGGAATTAAGGAATGTTTCACTTTCTTAGTATTCTATTTTCATTCTTGGAGTCTAAGTTCTGGAATTTTTCTCTAATACTTGGTTGTTCACTTGTTAGATCATGACTCGATGATCTAGAACATAAAGGAACTCTTTTTTCCCTTCTGGGGATAATGTTGATGGGGTACGTCCTACACTTGGAGTTCGCACTCATTCTCATGGTCTTGTCCCTGATTGTTTAGGAGTTCCCCCAATTGCAACTAGTCCTCTTCAAGGTGAGGTGACTAATATGGAATTTCATCAATTAATTCATACTATTACTCAGTTGGTTGCTGCTCAGATTGAGCGGGATGCATCTGGTGGGTTATCTGCTGAGGCCATAAGGGTTGGACTATTTATGAAGTTAAATCCTTCTAATTTTACTGGTGTAAAGATGGAGAAGGATCCTCAGGCTTTCTTAGATGAAATGGAGAAGATATTTTGGGTGATGCAGGCCACAAATATGGAAGGTGTAAATTTTATAGCTTATCAACTCAAGGATGATACGTACCAATAGTACGAGGAGTGGGATAGGGATAGAGGTGATATGGAGGAGTTGTACTTATGGTATGCTTTTTCTAATACTTTTTTGGATTGGTTTTTTCCCCAAGAGATGAGGGAAGCAAACATGGAGGAGTTCATAAATCTCAAGCAAGCTAAAATGTCTGTCAAGGAATATGCCTTGAAATTTCATCAACTGTCAAGGTATGCTCCTGATTTGGTGGCTGACATAAGTACGAGAATGATAAAGTTCACTTTTGGCCTATCTTTGGATATATTTCTTAAAAGTAAGACTACTTTGCTAATAAGGATATGGACATTTTGAGGTTGATTGTCCACTTATAGTAGGTGGAGAAAGAAAAGAGGAAACATACAGAGTTTGGGGAAAAAATGGGTAAGAGGAATAGGTTCTCTAAGTAGAGTGGTGCTCAACAGCGGGGCAGTCGGGATGAAGGTACATGGACAAAGAAAAAGTGGGGAAGTTTTGGTTTCTTCTACACTGCTAGTGCCCTTTACCTGAGGTAGTTGGGTAAGAGGCTTCCAAAAGATGGTGATAATTTTTGGGCAAAAATTGCCCAATGTCAAGCTAGTGGGGATTAGTCAGCTTATTTATGCCCTCCTTGTCGATTTTATGGTCGTCATCATCAGGGTTATTATGACGAAGGCAGGATAAGTATTTTAAATAAGGCCAGCCAAGCCATATGCTCATAAATTATCCTATCAAAAAGGGTGCTTCAGGAGTGGGCAAAGCTTTGGTTGCTTTGTCTTCTACTCCTGCACCTAGTGGTGTGTCTTCTGCATCTACTCCTGCTTCTGTTACATGCACAGGCTGAAATAAGTTGTATGCTCTTGCATCTTAGTAGGAATCTGAGGCATCACCGATCTCGTTAATAGTATGCTATAACTCTTTTCTCGTGACGTGTATTGTCTACTTAATCTGGGGTCCATTCTTTCTTATGTGACCCTATTTGTGGCTGTATGTACTGGTTTTCATCCTGAGGTTATCTCACATCCTTTTTTTGTTTCTACCTCAGTAGGTGATGTGATTATTACTGAAAGGGTCTATAGAGGGTATGTGGTATCTGTAGGTGGTAGGAGGACTTTGGTGGATCTATTTAAACTGGATATGGTAGAATTTAATGTCATTCTGGTGATGGATTGGTTACACTCTTGTTATGCATCCTTGGATTATCGAACCCATAAGGTTTTCTTTAGGTTCTCTAGAGAACTAATTATAGAGTAGGAGGGTGGTTCCCTAGATCCTAGGTGGAGGTTTATTTCTTATCTTAGAGCTTAAAGGTTAACCTCTAAGGGTTGTCTTTATCTCTTGGTCAGGGTTAAGGATTCTAACTCTGAAGGTCCTTCTCTAAATTTAATTTTGGTGGTAAATGAGTTTCTTGAGGTCTTTCCAGATGATCTTCCTGGTGTTCCTCCGGATAAGGAAATAGAGTTTGGCATAGATTTGATTCCAAACACTCATCCAATATCTATTTCTCCTTATGTAATGGCTCTAACTAAGATGAGAAAACTCAAGGAGCAATTTAGGGATCTTCTAGATAAAGGGTTTATTCATCCTAGTATATCCACGTAGGGTGCACCAGTGTTGTTCATGTTCAAGAAGGATGGTTTCCTTCAGATGTGCATTGATAATCCGTAGTTGAATAAGGTGATAGTTAAGAACAAGTATCCTCTTCTAAGGATAGATGACTTGTTTGATCAGTTGCAAGGTGCTAATTTTTTCTCTAAGATAGATCTTTGGTCTGGGTATCATTAGCTTAAGATTAGGGAGAAGAATATCCCTAAGACGGTTTTTCATACTCAGTAAAGGCACTTTGAATTCTTAGTGATTTCATTTGGTTTGACTAATGCTCCAGCGGCATTTATGAACTTGATAAACAGGGTTTTCAAGCAGTTCTTGGATCTCTTTATCATTGTTTTTATTGATAACATTCTGGTCTATTCCAAAAGTGAGGTAGATCATTCTAATCACCTTTGTATGGTACTACAGACCTTGAAGGAACAATAGTCGTATGCCAAATTCTCTAAATATAAGTTTTGGTTGAATGGTGTGACTTTTCTTGGTCATATTATTTCTAGCGAAGGGATAACAGTGGACCCTCAAAAGGTGGTGGTGTTTAAAAAGTGGGCTAGACCCATAACTCCAACCAATATTTGGAGCTTCTTGGGTTTGGCTGGGTATTATCGGTGGTTTATGGAAATTTTTAGATGATAGCAGCTCTTTTGAGCTAATTGATTGATAAGAAGGAAAATTTTTCTAAGTCGAAAGTATGTGAAGGGAGTTTTAAGAAGCTTAAGAACAAGCTAACTTTGGCTTCAATTTTGACATTGCTTGAGGGCAGTCAGGGATTTATGGTTTATTATGATGCATCTAGGGCGGGGCTTGGTGGTGTGTTGATGCTGCAAAGGAAGGTAATTGCCTATACTTCTATGCAGTTAAAGGTGCATGAGAAGAATTATCCAACTTATGATTTAGAGCTGCTGGCAGTGGTTTTTGCTTTGAAAATCTAGTGACATTAACTATATAGAGTAGAGGTAGAGATCTTTTATGATCATAAGAGTCTACAGTATGTGTTCACTCAGAAGGAGATAAATCTCAGATTGAGGAGATGGTTGGATATTCTCAAAAACTAGGATATGAGTCTTTACTATCAACCAGATAAAGATAATGTGGTTTTTGATACTCTTAGCAGGTTGTGTATGCGGAGATTAGATCATGTAGAGAAAGGAAAACAATAATTAGTAAAGGATATTCACCACTTAGCTTATCTTGGAGTTTTCTCTTGGACTTCGAGGATGGTGGTATGATGTTACAGGGAGTGGTTTGATCGTCTCTTGGTGCAGAGATTAAGGAGAAACAAGTTCTAAATCCTATCTCAATAAAAATCAAGAGCAATGTGGGTATGCAAATGGTAATGGTGTTCGAGATCTCTGGTGATGGTACTTTACGGTACCAAGTGAGGTAGTCCATTCCTGATGTCGATGTTTTATGGGAAAGGATCTTGGTTGAGGTTCATAAATCATGCTATATTGTATATTTTGGCTTGATGAAGGTGTATCATAATCTCAAGGAGATGTATTAGTGGAATGGTATGAAAAGAGATATGGTTGATTTTATAGCCAAGTGTACAGCATGCCAATAAGTTAAAGTTGAGCACATAAGGCCTGGTGGGTTGTATCGAGAAATCGATTTTCCTGAATGGAAATGAGAGGTAATCAATATGAATTTCATTACCGGTCTTCCTCAGTATCAGAACTAATTTGATTTAGTTTTGGTCATTGTGGATAGGATGATGAAGTATGCTCACTTTTTGCCAGTGAGGACTACTTTTTTGGCAGAGGATTATTCAAAGTTGTATCTTCAGGAAGTTAAAAAGCTGCATGGGGTACCTATTTTGATTATCTCTAATCGTGGTATGCAGTTTTCATCTCATTTTTGGTAGTCTTTTCATAAAGACTTGGGTACTAAGGTTAGTCTGAGTACTACTTCTCATCTGTAGTCTGATAGGAAAGTGAAGAGGATAATTCAGATGTTGGATGATAAGCTTCGGGCATGTGTGATGACTATGATGGTAGTTGGGTTGAGCATCTGCCTTTGGTAGAGTTTTCCTACAATAATAGCTATCATTCTAGTATTAGTATGGCTCTTTTGAGGCAATGTATGGTAGGAGGTGTAGATCTCCAATT
>NC_061121.1:69506749-69526043 GCF_002878395.1 Capsicum annuum
TGGACCATTTCCCACTTATCCTAATAAGGTCCCATGACTTATATTGCACTTGGGAGGTTATTTTCCCTTCTATTCTATCCTTAAACACTTAGAAAAAACTCTTAAATCCTCTCTAGTGTTCTTTGGCAAAAAAAGCTAGGTTTTTATCTTTAGGAGTAAATTGGGTATTGTTTTGGTGATTTACCTCCTTAATCATCTTGGTTTAAGGCATGTTCTCTTCCCTCATCTTTAGTTCTAACTAAAGGCATGGTTTTATACAATGTTTTCATGGTTTGGTTATTGCATGGTTTTGGGTTTTCAAATATGATTTGGGGTTTTGGTTATAACTTCTTGGTTATGGTTTTCATATGTTTTATTTATGTCTATATATGTATTAATGGTGGTTTTGGATAGTTGGTTGTATGGGAATGGTTGTTTCGTAATTGGCTCTGGTTTTGGAAATACAATGCCCCCAATATATTTGATAAATTGCCTATGATATTGATTTCACCATGTCATTGGATTTCTAATGGAACTTTTGCATAGTTTGAACCTGGTAATTGAATCCTAAATAGTTTAAATGGTTTTGGAATAGTTTGTCTTAATATACTTATAGGGTACAAGGGAATCCCCCAAGTTAATATGGTAATGAATACTTGTGGGGTACATAGGAATCCCCCAAGTTAATTGGATAACAGAGTATATGGGTGCATAGGAATCCCTTGACCACTAAAAGGTTTGTCTAAGGACAATACTTGCAAGTTATAGTCAATATGACGATGCCACTACTAATATCCTTGGTTAATAATAATGGAATAATGGTTTGGTTTGAAAATGGTTTTAATTGGGCAATAATAGCAAGGTGTAAAAGCTAACTGTGAAGGTGGGAGTCTAATGGACGAACATCGAAAACTCATATTTGCTGACATGAGGGGTAGGTTATGGCAACCTTATAGGATACTTAGGAGGTACACGGGAATCCTCTTGGTACACTATACATACCCATGTTAAAGGTTTAAATGCATTCTAAACCCGATTCTCTTTCCTGTCTTGGTTATACATATATATATATATATGTTTGTATGTATGAATGGGTTGTGTGGAAATGTATAGTTTTACTTGGTTTTCTTAAATGACATTATTTTATCCTTATCCTAAATTCATGCTAGCATTCACCCACTAACCCATCTTTGAGTGGCTATATCGCTACGCTATACAGGAACCTACCTTTCTACACCTCCTGCTTAGCATTTGGATATTTGGGGGTCAGTTTTGGATTGAAGAGGTGAGCTTCCATCTTTTTGGAAGGCTCCATTTCATCGATGTTATTCATACTTTTGATTATTCATGGATATTGGCTTTTTGTATGGTTGGGGGCATGTCCCAACCAGATATTTTGTATTCTTTTGGTTAGAGGCTTTTGTGGAACTACTATGGGTTGGTATAGATGGGATCGGTATTGGTGTATTGGGGCTGACATGAGCTGACTGTATTATTGGTTATTCTATCCTCTTTTATTTTGGGATTATATATTTAATTATTAATGGAACTTATTTAGTTATGGTCAGAATTCTGGTTTTGGTTTTGCTTGATATGGTTGGACGGTTGGACTCGATTGGGTTGGTCATGGTAATGATCCTATCCTATAGTCTCTATGTGAAATGTTATGCTATTTTGTTATATGTTCGACATTCATCCAACTCAGGGCATGCAGCTGGAGGTTGGGTAGGGTAACGAAGGTGGTCTCTAATCCCGATCGAACTTGGGATGCCCATTATGACAAGGCCCCTATTTGGGTCGTGTCAGTTACTAATGGGATGCCTTTGGTAAGTAATTCAATTATTGTTTTTGTGTATATAATGCATGTTTGAATTGAGATTTAAAGAGGGATGTGTAGCCAAGCCGTGAAAGTGGAGTCCGAAGATATAACACTATAAACCATGCTACCCAGTATGGGTGTCTAGATGACCGGGAAGTTTGAGTCACCCGAATAAATATGAATGGGAGGTTCAAGTCCACCATATTGTATACATTGGTGCCTAAGTCATCTTGACTATGTCGGGAGGTTCGAGTCCCCCATAAAAGCATATATGGATATGGATATTCTCTAGTTTGTATGGCTACACGTATTGGAGCCCCTTCAACTAAAGGAGATCTGGACCTATATAGCCCGTGGGTGCCTTGTCTTATTTTGGTTAAGTTACACAACCCAGTTTAAGGTTTTCAAAGTTCATGCTAAGCCTTGTTCCTTACCCCCAACATATGGTAATATATATGTTTATGTATTTTACATGATACTATGCATTGAATATTGTATTGGTTTTGTAAATGTTATTATGGCATTATTTTGTTCCTCTATCCTAAAGTTAAATGCTAGCATACCAGCTGCTAATCATCTCTGAATGATGTATCCCCATGCGATACAGGCACCGAAACTTCTTTTACTTTTCCTGTGCAGTGATCAGGTGCTCGAGTTAGTTCATGAGTTGACATTGAAGTAGCAAGCTTTTATACTTTTGAAGGATTTATTTCATGGTCCTTATTTCCTATTTCATAAACCTTGTATAGATTTTTTTTGGCCAATATCGAGGGTATGTCCTGACATTCTATTGATTTCAATTTTGAATAGGCTTTATTGGATTACTGGAACTTGGGTGGTTTGGTTGATTGCTTTAGTGATGGACGGTTTTTCGGTACCAGTTGGTATATACATATTATGAACAATTATTAGTTTTGTTATGTGCTATCTTGTCATATGATTGGAACTCATCCGCCATTTGAGGGTGTTGTGTTGTTTTGATTTGGTAAATAGGATGGTCTCTGCTCTATGCGAGACTTAAGATACCCATCATGGCCAGGCCCTAGTTTGGTTTGTGATAAAGTTAGTATTAGAGCCTAGGATCATTGTCAGTTGGTGTTCAAAAAGATGTGTTAATTAGAGTGTCTTTTATGGGTATGTAGCGCACCACACTTATAAGAGAGAAGCTATGAAGTATTTTTGAATGTTTCCCTTTTTATTATTTTGTTTCGAGCTGTAGAGTTTAAGATCATGGATTCCTCTAATTCCTGTTTGTTTGTATTTCAGATCATGCCTCGCCGATGACTTGAAGCTCATGGAAACTCCTTTGTCCCACTCGAGGAAAATTCTGATAGGACATACCCTGCTTATAGGGTGCAGACTTGATCTAGGGGTCTAATTCTCGATTGCCCTCCTGAAGTTCCACCAGTTCCCTCTAGCCATCTTTGATCTCCTTAAGCTGATATAGCAAACGCTGAGTTTCGTCAATCTATTCATGTGTTGGATTAGCTAGTGGCTTATCAGTCCAAGCATAGTTATCTATCTTCTGAGGCCACAAGGGTTGGCCAATTCATGAAATTGAGTCCTCTAATTTTTACTAGTGTTAAGGTTGAGGAGGATCCTCAATATTTTATTGATGAGATAGAGAAGATCTTCTATATTACGCATACATCAAATCTTAAAGGTGTGGAGTTTGTTACCTATCATTTGAAGGATGTGTTGTACTAGTGGTACGAAGAGTGGGAGCATTCTAAGGGAGGTGATGTTGACTCTACACTATGGGATGACTTTTCTACTGCCATTTTGAACTGTATCTTTTCTCAGGAGCTGAGAAAGGTGAAAGCAGAGGAATTTGTGAATTTGAGTCAAGGTAGGATGTCGGTAAAGAAGTATGCCTTGAAATTCCATCAGTTGTCTAGGTATGCTCCTGAGTTGGTCTCGCCTGGAAATTCTATCAGTTGTCTAGGTATGCTCCTGAGTTGGTATCTAGCATGACAGCTGGAATGTGTAATTTTACTTCTGGGTTATCTTGTAAATTCATTCTGCAGAGTAAGGCTGCCTTGTTGAATAAGGATGTGGATATTTCTCGACTTGTGGTGTATATGTAGCTAGTTGAGGAAGAAAAAAAGAAGCAAGATGATAGTGGTGAGAGGCAGAGCATAAAATTTAGATTTCCTGATTAGGGTGGAGGCTAACAACAGAGTGGTGGATATGGGATAAAGTGGTCTAAGAAGAAGTGGGGGAGTTCTAGTTCATTCTTTATGGCTAGTAATCCTTACCCGAAGCCGTCGGGTGATTATTTTTCTTAGTATTATGGAGAATACAGGGAATAGAGTACCTAATCTTAGGCTGGTGGGGCTCAGTCCACTCTATCATATCCTCCTTACAGATTTTATGGTCAGCCACAACATGGCTAATGTGAGAAGGGAAGAAAATGATGTTTTAATTATGGTTAGGTTGGCCATATGCAGTGTGATTGTCCTTTTAGGGTTTCTTTTGGGGCCAATAAGGTTCCAATTTTCTCTTCATTAGCTTCTGCACCAAAAGGTGTTGCTTCTGCTTCTTGTACCAGCACTGGCTAGAATCATTTATATGCCCTAGCTTCTCATCAGGAATCCAAGGCATCTCCCGATGTTGTTACTGGTATGTTGAAATTCTTTTCCCGTGATGTGTACTATTTACTTGTTTCAGGGTGAACTCTCTTTTATATGACCCCAGTGGGTGACTCTGTGGTTGCTAGATACGTTTATAGGGGTTGTACAGTATCTTTTGGTGGTTGGGAGACTTTGGTGGATCTGTTTGAATTAGACATAATTGATTTCGATGTCATATTGGTGATGTATTGGCTACACTTATGCTATGCTTCTTTAGATTGTCGGACCCATAAGGTCATCTTTAAATTCCTAATGAGCCAGTTATTGAGTGGTAGGGTGGTTCCCTAGATCCTAAGGGTAGGTTCATTTCATATCTTAGATCTTGGAGATTAATCTCCAATGGGTGTCTCTATCATCTGGTCTGGGTTAAAGATTCTAACTCGAAGGGTCCTTTTTTCATTCTATCCTGGTGGTGAATAAATTCCCCGAGGTATTCCTTGATGACCTTCCTAGTATTCCTCCCGATAGAGAGATTGATTTTAGGATATATCTTGTTGTGGATACTCGTCCTATTTCTATTCCCCCGTATAGAATGGCTTGAGTTAAAGGATCTGATCTGAGGTGGATTTATGCTTTTCAGTGTTGTTATCCAAGCTTATTTAGCCTTGTTTTGAGAACTACTTGTGTACTTAATTTGTTAACAATTATATAATTGGGCATCTAAGTGTTTAAGTTCTCGATTACAATGTTTAAGGTGTATTTCAAACAAGTCTGTACTTAATTTGGTCACTCAGTGTTCAAGTGAGAAAACTAGAGTTACTAGCTTGAGCTAGGTGTTTGACTAGTTGATCTCGATGGATTACAGTGAGTGTAACGAGTTCCTAAGGTTATTATTGTGTAATTATGTGTGGAACAACTTGTATAAAGTGTTCAAGGTTTAATTAAATTAAGCCGAGTCAAACAATAAGTTAAAGATCAAAATGGGAAAAACTAGTTCTTAGCTTAAGTAATTATCTTGAATGTTGTGTTGTTTTGAGCTCTAATCCGTGGTGTTTGATGCTATAGGATGCTTGGTGAATTTATTATGATGATATATGAATGATACACAAGATGGAAATCAAGTGGAAACAACACCAAAAGGCTTGGAATGGATGGACAAAAGCACGGGATAAGATTTGACGTTAAACGGACCCCTTGGAAGCCCAAGGCGCTTTGTGGGGCTTATCCACCACTATAGGGAGATTCCCACACATAGAAATCTTTAAACTGGACCAAAAACTGTGTGTATCCATGAGTAGGGTGTGTCTCATCCCTTAGATACCGCTATAGAGACTGCGACGCGGACCCAAGATCAATTTTCACATTTTTGTCCTCCTATAAATAGGACACTTGAACTTAATGTTATACACTTTGGAAGACTTTAAAACTTGGAGGTAGGACGGAAAACACTTTAATTTGGGTTTTTATATCTTTACCTTAGTTTGTTTAAGGATTTAAACATGTTTTCTACCTTTGTAATTATAGTTATGTTGATGAGCAGCAAAAATTTCCCTTTCCGTGGTTAAGGCCAAGAACATGATTACTAAATATTTGTTTAATTTAGTCTCTAAGGTATCAACATCGTCTTTTTATAAGGCCACTTTACTACTTGGAGACCACATACACTTGAATGTGTCATTGGGCGCAACAAGTTTTTGGCGTCATTGCCAGGGATTTGTAAATTGGCAACTATTTTAGTCTTTGTTTTACATTTTAGATTTCTTTTGTGCTTTATGCTTGGTATTGGTATTGAATTTGTAAGAAACAGGTTTATAGACTAGTAAGCTGGCAAGGGATAGGGAATTCTTTGAACCAATCCCCAAAACCCGAGTAATTCTTTCTCTACCGAATCCAGCAAATTCAAGAGGAACAGTACAATTCTGCAATCATGGCTAAAGATCCACCAGCCTGCAGGACAATTTGCTAAGCGGTAATCCTACTTGCAATGAATTTGACCTTTTTTCAAAAACCGGCTGCTGGAGATAACTTTGAGCTAAAACAGAACATGGTGCAACTTTTGATCAGAAGTGGACAATTTATGGGGCTTTCACATGAAGATCCACAAGTCCACCTACAGAACTTCTTGGAGATCAGTGACACATTCATCCCTACGGGTGTATTAAATGGCTATGTTAGGATGACACTTTTCCCCTTATCACTGTTGGGGGAAGCAAATAAATAGTTGAACGCTAAGCCAGTAAGTTCAATCACAACCTAGGATAACTTACCCCAGAAATTCCTCATTCGATTCTTTTCCATCTGGAAAGACTATGATACTATGCAGTGAGATTGTGAGCATCAAACAAAGGCCAAATGAGAACTTATATCATGCATAGGACAGGTTCAAAGCTCTTCTTCGGGATTTGCCACATCATCAGTAGTCCAATGAGGTACTAGCTAACACTTTTGTTGGGCATTTGATCACAACACAAAAATTTTACTCTATTTAGCTGCAGGTGGTCAAGCGTTGGAATTAATGCATGATGAGCTATACACCTTGGTGAACTGGATTGCACAAGGGAATCCTGAGTGGCATGCTGACTCAAAATTTCTCCAAAGAAGGTTGCAGGTGTGTTGAAGGTGGACCAGTTTACTGCTATATCAGCTTAGATTGCTGCCCTACAAAATTAGTTAACTACTCAGCTCAGCAATATAAAATTGGGGGTTACACACCTTGTAGCAATAGCTAGTGTAATTCATTAAGAAAATATTTAGTGTAAGGTTTGTGGCAACAGTGGTCATTCTGCAGCCACGTGTGGTGCAAATCCTGAGTCACTGTATTTGTGGGAAATGCTTAAAGGACGAATTATGGGAACACCTACAGTAAAAAATGGCAGACTCAGCCACCAATTCTATCATGGAACAACCAATAGTAGTAGTTTCAGCAGCAATAACAACAAAACATGTAGGCCAGCAACATAGAAGACATGCTAAAGGATATCATGGCCACCCAAAAACAAATGGCTGATGAACTAAAAATTCAGCAAACACTTTAGAAGAATTTGGAATACCTGTTTAGGAAAATGCAGTAGGCATAAAATGTTAGGCCTCAAGATGGTTTACCAAGTGATACTGAATCTTTTAAGAAAATAATGGCAATCACTTTGAGGAATGGTAAAAAAGCTCAATAAAGAACCTCCAAAGAAAACTAAGGAGGTAGATGAGAGTTGGTTCCTAAACGGGTAGATGACAAAGTTTTTAAAAATTCAAGAAAGTCTGAGTACTCAAAAACAAAAGTTGTTGAACAGGTGAAGGAGAGACGACCACCACCTTTCCCACAGAGACTAAGAAAAGCAAAAATGTATGTATGCTTCAAGAAGTTCTTTGATACGTTTAGAGAGCTGCACATTAACCTTTCTCTTTTAGATATTTTGTAGGAAACGCCCAAGTACACTGAGTACTTGAAGGATGTGGTCAATAATAAAATTAAGATACAAGATGTTAAGACAGTAGCACTCACTGAAGAGTTTATTTCTGTGGTAATGTAAAAGATGCCATAAAATCTCAAGGATCCTAGGATTTTTACTCTCCCCATTCAAACAAGCAACAGTGAGATAGTCCACACACTAAGATTTGGGGGAAAGTATCAACTTGATGCCCCTCTCCTTGTTCAACACATTAGGTTTGGGGAAGCCAATATCAAACTCGGTGATACTCCAATTGGCAGATCGAACCCTAGACTGTCTTGAAGGAATCATAGAGGATGTTCTCATCAAGGTTGGTAAATTTATTATTCCTGCTAATTCTATTGTTTTAGATTTTCAGGCAGATGAAATAGTGCCAGCCATCTTGGGATGTCCATTCTTGGCGATGGGAGGAGCATTGATAGATGTGAGTAGGGACACACTTACAATGAGGTTGGATGATGAAGAGGCGATTTTTAAAGTTTATAAACCACTCAATACACTATCCCACTATAAAGATTTGTGCATAATTTTAGTGATTAGAGGGGATATGCGTAGGGTGGTGTAGTTTAGTCTACCAAAGACCTCTTCAAACTTTCTCATCGAGTGGTCCAAGACACAACCACCCTAACCTAAAATGATGTAGATTGATGAGACTAAAAAGGCTATTTTGATAGAATTTTTAACCTTTAAAGTTCACACTCAAGAGGTAAGAAACGAATAAAAAGATGGCCGCAAAGTAGGAGAAAGAGAATGAAGGAAAATAGCTGACTCAAATATTGGGTCATGACGTGATACTAAATCAGGCACTACTTGGGAGGCAACCCAAGTTAAACTAGGTTTTATTTTTAGTATTTTCATTTTTTACTTTACTAGTTTTTGTTTTAGTTGAGGCACAGGTTGATGGGAAGTCTGAATATTTAAAAAACTGAGCTAAGGTGCATGTCGAAGACAGTATGGGGTCCTCAGACCCCCTTGATGTCTAAATATGCAACTAGCTAGGCCTAGAGGCCTCAAGGAGTATTTCTATCTCTACTTTAAAGTTTACTTTGTGGATAAAGTAGATTTTTAAGTGTGGGGTAAGGAAATTCCCATTTTTAGAGTAATTTCTAAAAATTTTTATATGGGATATTCTTGTTGGTGCTATATTTGATTGCATGATGCAAATATTTTGGTTATAAAAGCATGTTGATCATGTGAATTACTACTTTTTAGACTCCTAGGCTCATGATTATGACTCTTGTACTTATTGGTTTAATGTTAAATTCATGTGATTGTTTGGTTGAGAGGCTCTGATGATCCTACATGAGTTGATAATATTCCATGTGTGTGTGAGGTTATTGTATATTCCATTTTGCATTTGATGCTATAACTTTCCAGGAGTGTATGCTATGTGAAAAAAAGAGTGTAGGTTTAGGAGATGATATAGGCATTTTTTTGATAGCCATGTTTATACCCTTTTTTGATCTACCCTTGTGCATAATCCTGGTTAACCTCATTAAACCTTTAACTTAATATTTGGTAGCATCATATGTAGCCTAATCCCTTTCTTTGATTTACCATAATTTGATCCAAAGCTCCTAAGTTCTTTAGTTGAAAGTTAATTGAGTTAAGGAGTTTAAAATTCAAGTAGGGAAAATGTGAATATGAAGCCCAAAGTAGTAGTTATTGGTGTGTACAATTGATGTGTTATGGTTGGGAGTGGTGTAATGAAAAGACAAAAGATTATTCAAATTGAAAAAGATGTGAATAAAAAATACTCCTACCATATTGTATGTGAATTGTCTTAATGATATGGGGTAAAACAAAATATAGGGGTAGACAAAAGTGGTGGAAATTGGTTGTTAGAGGTGAATTGAATGAAAAGTATGATGTATTAAAGTGCTTAGGAAAGATAGTCACTATTGGTGTGTATTTGATCCTAAGCTTTATCATTCTGCTATTAGTGGAGTACTACACTAAGGGAAAGCCTATGTTTCATCTTGTGTAACTTGTGAATTCTTTGGCAGAGAGAGCGTAATTTGATTCTTGTACCCATTGTGTTATATATTGTATCTGTATGAGTGGTATTAGGCAAATCTCTCTTGTTGTAAGGGCACATATTTGATGTTTGTTGGGTGATTGGTATGATGTGTTTGATTAAGTAATATGCATGAGTATTCCAACTTGATGAGTCAAATCTTTAGGCTAGGATGTTTTGAAGTAGTGTTCATGAACTTTCAATTGTGTGCATAACATGATTAGTGTAAGGACTAGTATTTTGTGTAGTCAGTGTAGTACTACCTTGATTATATTGCTTTAAGTATTGGTGTTGAGTCACCTCGACTTATGATTCTTAGAGTAACAATTTTTTCAAGCACGAACAAGGCTTTAAGTGTGGGGTAATAATCCGAGGTGGATTTAAGCACTTCAGTGTCATTATCCAAGCTTATTTACCATTGTTTTGAGAAATACTTGTGTGATTAATGAGATAACAATGATATGATTGAGGATCTAAGTGTTTAAGTACTTGATTACAATATTTAAGGTGTATTTCAAACCAGTTTGTACTTATTTGGTCACTTAGAGTTCAAATGAGAAAACTAGAGTTACTTGCTTGAGCTAAGTGTTTGATTAGTTGATCTCGATGGATTCTAGTGAGTGTAATGAGTTCGTAAGGTTTTTATTATTCAATTATGTATGGAACAACTTTTTATAGTGTTCAAGGTTCAATTAAATTAAGCCAAAAACAATAAGTTAAAGATCAAAAGGGACAAAACTAGTTCTTAGATTAAGTTTCTAGTTCATTGTCTTGAATGTTGTGGTGTTTTGAGCTATAATCCGTGGTGTTTTATCCTATATTATGCTTTTTGAGTTTATTATGATGATATATGGATGATAAATAATCTTGAAATCAAGTTTAAACAACACTAAAATGCTTGGAATGGATGGACAATTCACGGGACAAGATTTGACGTCAAACGGACCTCTTGGAAGTCCAAGGCACGTCGTGGGGCTTATACACTGATATACAGTGTGTGACACATTTATAAAGATTAAAAATGTACAAAATATAGTGTGTCTCCATGATTAGGGTGCGTCGAACACCCTAGATACCGCTTTATAGACCGCAACGTGAACCCTAGGTCAATTTCGGCAGCTTTGTCCTCCTATAAATAGGACACTTGAACTTAAGGTTATACACCTTGGACGACTTTTAAACTTGGAGGGAGAATGGAAAATACTTCAATTACATTTTTATATCTTTAATTTAATTTTTTTATGGATTTGAACATGTTTTCTACCTTTGCGATTATAGTTATGTCGATGAGCGGCTAAAAGCCCCCTTTCCGGGGTTAAGGCCAAGATCATGATTACTATTGCTTTGAATTGATTTGGTTTTGATTTTGTATCATACTTGGTTGTTTATTTATCCTTGTTATAACGATTTTAAGGAGTAGCTAACCTTTTAATACATCAATTGTCATTTTATGAGACCGAGAGGAGGAACAAGAGGATAGAACGTGGGGGTTAATACAGTAGGATTACAAAATTCTATAGAACGAAGTTGTAATTTGCACTTAGGATAGATATACACTTACGTGACCTATTTGGTTCACTATAGGGTGAAATATAAATTTATTTAGCTTAGTTCACACATCCCCTCTCAATGATATAGTTGTGAGGCTAAGTTAGATAGGTGATTAAACGCTCGAGAATCCATGATCATAATATCAACCCCGTGAATCAACCTAGGTAATTAATCTAACCAATGAAGTTCATTATCTTAGTATGATTGTTCACAGTGCTTTAACCCTAGGTTTCTCTTTATTGATTGTCCAAGCCCTTACTTTTTGCATTGTTTACTTACTTTTATTTTATAACTCAAACACTCTTTTAATACTTTTGCACCAATTTAATCTTAACTTTTAACTAGAACTAAATAGCTTTTTAAATGAGTATCTAAGGGATTATTATTCGGCTTTTATAAGGGCACTTTACTACTTGGTGAGACTACGTATACTTACGTGTGTGCTTGGGTACAATAGGAGCTTAAGGAGAAATTAAAGGATCTTTTAGACAAAGGTTTCACTCATCCTGTTGTGTCTCCATGGGGTGCACCTGTCTTGTTCATGCGTAAGAAGGATGCTTCTCTTCGGATGTGTATTGATTATCGATAGTTGAACAAGGTGATGGTAAAGAATAAGTATCCACTTCCAAGAATTGATGATCTCTTTGATTAACTTCAAGGTGACAAATTCTTCTATAAGATTGATCTCCGGTTTGGGTATCATCAGTTAAATATTAGGGAGGTGTATATCCCTAATAAAACTTTCTTGGTCATGTCTTTTGGTTTGACTAATGCCCAACGACATTTATAGATTTGATAAATAGGGTCTTCTATCAGTTTGTGGATTTGTCATGATTGTCTTCACTGATAATATTTTGGTATACTCTAAGAGTGAGGACGATCATGTCGAACACCTTCACATTGTGTTACAGACCTTAAAGGATCAACAATTGTATGTCAAGTTCTCCAAATGTGAATTTTGGTTAAACGATGTTACATTTTTGGGTCATGTTTTGTCTAGTAAAAGGATCATAGTGGATCTTTAGAAAGTTGTGATGATTAAGAAAAATCCTAGACCCACGATTGCAAACGATATTCGGAGCTTCTTGGATTTAGTCGGTTACTATAGGAGATTTATGGAAATTTTCTCTTCCATTGCTTCCCCATTGACCAAGTTTGACTCAGAAGAAGGTGAAGTACTTATGGACTAATGCTTGCAAAGGTAGTTTTTTTAAGTTGAAAGATAAGTTGACTTCAGCTCTAGTTTTAACCTTTCTAAAAGGCATGGGGGTTTCGTCGTCTATTGTGATATGTCCTGTGTTGGTTTGGATTGTATGTTAATGTAGCATGACAAGGTGGTTGCCTATGCCTCTAGATAGTTAAAGGTTCATAAGAAGAACTATCCCGACCTATGACTTGGAACTATTGGCTGTGGTGTTAGCGTTGAACATCTGGCGTCACTATCTGTATGAAGTTCATATTGATATCTTTTCTAACCATAAGATCCTGCAGTACGTGTTCACTAAAAAAGATCTTATTCTCAGGCGGAAGGGGTGGCTTGAGTTGTTGAAGGACTATGACATGAGTCTTCACTACCATCCAGATAAAGCTTATGTAGTTGTCGATGCTCTTAGTAGGTTATCCATGGGGAGTCCAGCTCAGTGGATGAGGACAAAAGGGAATTAGTGAAGGATATTCACCATTTGGTTAACCTTAGAGTTCGTCTCTTAAACTCTGAGAATGGTGGTATGATTTTACAACAGGTGGCGCAATTATCACTTAGTTCTGAAATAAAAGAGAAATAGGTATTAGACCATCTCTTGATGAAAATAAAGGATAATATGGGTAAGCAGAAGGTGATGGATTTTGAGATTGGTGGTGATAGTATCTGAGGTACTAAGGAAGTTTGTATGTTCCCAACGTGGATGGATTGTGAGGAAAGATTTTGGTTGAGGCCCATGAATCGTGGTATATGGTTTATCCCTATTCAACAAAGATGTATCATGATCTCAAGGGTATATATTGGTGGAATAATATGAAGTGGGACATAGCCAACTTTGTGGTTAATTGTTTGTGTTTCAATATATTTTGATGAATTATCAGTTATATATTACATTATTATGACTGAAATAGTAACATAATATCAATATCTCAACGGTATGATGTATATATATATATATATATATATGTACACATATTCATTATACAAAGATTATGCATGTTTAACATCATTTAACGTATATATGAAGGAAAATATTTATTCTATATTAAAACATAAGTAAAAGATAAAGATTATGTTTAACGTAATTAAATCTAAACTGTTGCATTAATTAAATCTAAACTGTGAACTGAAATTGAATCATTGTTGAACCAAGTCCCTGTAGGATCAATACTCGGCTTTTTTGAACGACATTCTACTACTTGATAGACCATGTACACTTTTGTGTGCGCTTGGGCGCTACTATGTTTTTGAAACCGTTGTCGGGAACTTGTAATTTGGCAACTGTTTTATTTTTAGTTCTACTTTTAGATTTTTTCGTGTTTTTTACACTTGGTCTTGGTTTTTTATTTGCAGGAAACGGGTTTACAAAGTAATAAACTATCAAGGGATTAGGACTTAGTTTAACTAAGCTCCGAACCTAAGTAATTTTTCCATCAACAAAGGAGAGAAACAATCTTTCTCCCCAAATTCCGCAAATTGTAGAAGACCAAGAAAATCTTGCTCCGATGGATAAAGAACAAGCAACCCATAGGACATTTAGAGAAGTGGAAATCCCACTTCCAACTAATTTGACCTCACAATTTTAGAAGCCGACATCTGGAGGCAATTTCGAGCTTAAACAGAATATGGTACAACTTCTGATTAGCAGTGGAAGTTCACACGGCTTTCACATGAAGATCCACAGGTCTACTTGCAAAATTTTTAGAAAATTAATGACACATTCATCCACATGAGTGTTGATGCAGACTATGTGAGGATGATGTTATTCCCCTTTTCACTGATTAGGGAAGCAAAAAAGTGGTTGAATGCGGAATCGGCAAATTCAATCACATCATGGGATAACATGGCTAGAAAATTCCTAATTCGGTTCTTCTCATCTGGTAAGACTGCTAGACTTCACGCTGAGATAGTGTCACTACTGAAAAAAAATAAAAAAACAATCACACATTGTGGTCAGTTTTTTATTTTTTTTAATTTGTTTTTAAAAACGACCACAAGTGGTCTCTTTTATATTTTAAAAAATCAAAATAATTATTTCAATAATTATTATATTAATTATAATTTATTTTATAAAAAAATAAAAAAATAACAAAACCAACCACAAGTGGTCGATTTTTAAAAAAAATATAATTGAAAAATATTTTAAGTGGTTGGTTTTAAAAAATTCTTTTTAATTTATTTTTAACAAAACCGACCACTAGTGGTCAATTTTTAATTTACAAAAAAAATTCTTTGAAAAACCAACGACTAGTGATCGGTTTTTACTTTAAAAAAATAAAAATACTTTTAAAAAAATTGACCACTTGTGGTCGAGTTTTAATTAAAATAAAAAATAATTTAAAAACAATTACGTTAAACATAATCTTTATATGTAATCAATAATTATATATATATATATATATATTAGTTTCATTAAAAATAATTATATATATAATGAAATATATATATATATATATATATATATATATATATATAATTTTTTGAAAGTACAATAACCCGACGTAGTCGATAAATATTATAATAATAATAATAATGAAAATCAATCATTTTTAATTTTTTTAAAAAAATTACACTTAAAAATATGTCAAATAAAATAAACAAATTACGTTAAACATAATCTTTATCTTTTACTTATGTTTTAATATAGAATAAATATTTTCCTTCATATATACGTTAAATGATGTTAAACATGCATAATCTTTGTATAATGAATATGTGTACATATATATATATATATATATATATACATCATACCGTTGAGATATTGATATTATGTTACTATTTCAGTCATAATAATGTAATATATAACTGATAATTCATCAAAATATAATGAACCTGTTCTATTATAAGGTAATATACTTGTGGATGTGATATATATATATATATATATACATACGCATTCAATAGTTCATATTTATAAATACATCGCATTATATTATTGGATAATATACCTGTGTACGTATGTGATATATATAGTACCTATTTAATTAGAATTTGATATAGTCGATCGTGTGTATATGTGTGTATGTATATATATATATATATGTATATATATATATATAGTGTATGCATATTATACAGTGAAGGTTTATTAATGACATAAGATAATGTAATTTATAATTCAGCTGAGTATTTGTGAAATACATTGTATATTATAATGTGATGTTAATAGTACATATGTGAAACCTGATAGACAATTGAATATATATATATACATATATATATATACGTATATCTTATGTAGTGACGTATGTAGTAATCGAAAGCTAGATAACTGAATGTATATATCAAAATAATTTGAATGATAGGAAATAGATATGCTATTTTGGGTCAATGTAGACACGTGTATGTTGTTAAAGTTGTAATAACGTAAGAGTATTATTACGAGGTATATATATATATAATTTTTTATTTAAAATCTAATTAACCAAAAAATTATCGTAATTTACAAAATTCATTGATATTATTATACGGTTGAGGAACTATACTACTCGTGTTAATATGTTGATAAAATAACTACTTATCTGATTTATATATACGAATTGTATTAAATTAATTGGATGTTGTCCCGGTCCCATACACAGTGTATGTACTGTGTATTTATATATGTACGAATTATATCAAATTAATTGAATGTTGTTATAGATATTATGGAATTTATTAAAATTTTAATTTGTAAAAAAATAATTTTAATATATTAACTTATTTTTGCCATTTATTAATTTATTAATTGTAATTTGTTAAAGTTTTGATTTCAAAAATATATTTTTTAAAATAATATGAAGAGCGACCATATGTGGTAAGTTTTCAAAAATATTCTCAGTAAACCGACCATATGTGGTCAGTTTTCTGTAATTATTTTTGAAAACCGACCACATGGGGTCGGTTTTTGTAATATTTTTAAAAAAATATTTTTGAATAACCTGACCCGACCCATAATAAACAATTATAACACAAAAAACACGCTCAAAACCCTCATGTTCACCTGTCCTACAACAACAAGAACACGAAAACCCTACCAAATTCCTCATTTTTATTGTTCTTTCTCTAATCTCCATTGTTCTTACTCAACTTGGATTCTTTGTGAGTAATCAAATTTTTAAGGTACTACTCTATCTTAACTTTTGATTTTGGGCAAGGTAACAATTAACTACAACTCATTAACTAAATTTAACTTACTTAGTATCCACAAACTCTTTTTTTAATAGCAAGAAATATTAAAGGTCTACATACAAATATCTTAGTGTTAATTTCGTCAATTGGTTGTGGTTTGAGTTCTAGGGTTTTGATATTTATTTTATTTAGCCAAATTTTAGCTAATTTTTAGAATTTGAGTTTGAATTAGCTAGTTTTAGGCTTGTTCCTACATTAATTTGATTTTGAATTACCTAAATTTTGGTTAGTTTCTTTGTAACAATTTTACTATTTGACAGATTTCGAATTCGGTCTAAGGATTGCTTTACTATTTTTTCCGGTGACCGCTTATCTTTCACTTTAATTTAGGCCAAGCAAAGGTAAGTTGTTATCTTCTTGTTATTGTTCATATTGAAGTCTAGTGAAGCCGTGTGAGGCCTTGTTTGATTCACTAGCATTGTTGTTATCTTCTTATTATTGTTCATATTGAAGTCTAGTGAAGTCGTGTGTAGCCTTGTTCGATTCACTAGCATTGTTGTTGACATCTTATTGGTCTTATTGTTGCTTGTTTAAATGTGATTTGTTTAATTTGGTGACTTAGTTGCTTAAAAATGGTTAAGCGTAGGGACTTTAAAGGGGATATTTTTATTTAGAATATAGTTTGGTAGGTGAATTAGTTACTTGAAAATGGTTAACTGTAGGGACTTTAAATGAGAGTTTTGTTATTTGGAATATTCTTTGGTAAGTGACTTAATTGGTAGAAAATGGTTAAGTGTAGGAACTTAAAAGGTGGTTTTTTTATTTTGAATGTGGATTGGTAGGTGACTTAGTTGCTTGAAAATGATTAAGTGGAGGGACTTTGTTGGTACAAGATGGTTAGTGTAGGGACTTTAAAGGTGATTTTTTTGTTTTAAATGTGGTTTGGTAGGTGACTTAGTTGCTTGAAAATGATTAAGTGTAGGGACTTTAAAGGAGATTTTCTTGTTTTGAATGTGGTTTGGTAGGTGACTAAATTGATTGAAAATGGTTAAGTGTAGGGACTTTAAAAGGAATTTTTTTGTTTTCAATGTGGTTTGGTAGGTGACTTAGTTGTTTGAAAATGGTTAAACGTAGAGACTTTAAAGGGGATTTTTTTGCTTTGAATGTGGTTTGGTAGGTGACTTGGTTGAAAATAATTAAGTGTAGGGACTTTAAAGAGAATTTTCTTGTTTTGAATGTGGTTTGGTAGGTGACTTAGTTGGTTGAAAATGGTTAAGGGTAGGGACTTTAAAGGAAAATTTTTGTTTTGAATGTGGTTTGGTAGTTGACTAAGTTGCTTAAAAATGGTTCAGTGTAGAGAATTTAAAGGAGAATTTTTTGCTTTGAATTTGGTATTGTAGGTGACTTAGTTGGTTGAAAATAGTTAAGTGTAGGGACTTGAAAGGGGATTTTTTTTATTTTGAATATGGTTTGGTAGGTGTCTTGGTTGAAAATGGTTAAGTGTAGGGACTTTAAAGGAGAATTTTTTGTTTTGAATGTTGTTTGGTAGGTGACTTAGCTGGTTGAAAATGGTCAAGTGTGTGGACTTTAAAGGAAAGTTTTTGTTTTGAATGTGATTTGGTAGGTGACTTAGTTGGTTGAAAAGGGTTAAGTGGAGGGACTTTAAAGGAGATTTTTTTTTAAAATGTGGTTTGGTAGGTGACTTAGTTGTTTGAAAATGATCAAGTGTAGGGAATTAAAGGATATTTTATTGTTTTGAATGTAGTTTGGTAGGTGACTTAGTTGGTTGAAAATGGTTAAGTGTAGGAATTTTAAAGGAAAATTTTTGTTTTGAATGTTATTTGGTAGTTGATTTAGTTGCTTAAAAATGGTCAAGTCTAGGGCTTTAAAGGGGATTTTTTTGTTTTGAATATGGTTTGATAGGTGACTTTGTTGGTTGAAAATGGTTAAGCTTAAGGACTTTAAAGGAGAATTTTTTTGTTTTGAATGTAGTTTGGTAGGTGACTTAGTTGGTTGAAAATGGTTAAGCAAAGGGACTTTAAAGGAGAATTTTTTGTTCTGGAGGTTTTTTTGTAGGTGACATAGTTGGTTGAAAATGGTTAAGTGTGGGGACTTTAAAGGTGATTTTTTTTTTGAAAGTGGCTTGGTAGGTGACTTAGTTGTTTGAAAATGATCAAGTGTAGGGACTTTAAAGGATATTTTATTGTTTTGAATGTAATTTGGTAGGTGACTTAGTTGGTTGAAAATGGCTGAATGTGGTTTGGTAGTTGATTTAGTTGCTTAGAAATAGTCAAGTCTAGGGCTTTAAAGAGGGCTTTTTTTGTTTTGAATATGGTTTGATAGGTGACTTTGTTGGTTGAAAATGGTTAAGTGTAAGGACTTTAAATGAGAACTTTTTTGTTTTGAATGTAGTTTGGTAGGTGATTTAGTTGGTTGAAAATGGTTAAGCAAAGGGACTTTAAAGGAGACTTTTTTGTTCTGATGGTTTTTTTGTAGGTGACTTAGTTGGTTGAAAATGGTTAAGTGTGGGGACTTTAAAGGTGATTTTTTTTGTGAAAGTGGCTTGGTAGGTGACTTAGTTGTTTGAAAATGGTT
>NC_061121.1:69529043-69552524 GCF_002878395.1 Capsicum annuum
TGTATGGACTTTGAAGGAGATTTTTTTGTTTTTAATGTAGTTTGGTAGGTGATTTAATTGGTTGAAAATGGTTAAGTGTAGGAACTTTAAAGGAAATTTTTTTTTTGAATGTGGTTTGGTAGGTGAATTAGTTTATTGAAAATGGTTAAGTGTAGGGACTTCAAGTGGGATTTTTTTTGTGTTGAATGTGCTTTGGTAGGTGTCTTAGTTGGTTGAAAATGGTTAAGTGTAGGCAGTTTAAAGGGGATTTTTTGTTTTGCTTATGGTTTGGTAGGTGACCTAGTTGCTTGAAAATGATTAAGTGTAGGGACTTTAAAGGGGATTTTATTATTTTGAATTTGGTTTGGTAGGTGACTTAGTTGGTTGAAAATGGTTAAGTGTAGAGAATTTAAAGGGAATTTTTTTTTGTTTTATATGTGGTTTGGTAGGTGACTTAGTTGCTTGAAAATGGTTAAGTGTGGGGACTTTAAAGGGTTTTTTTTTTTGTTTTGAATGTGGTTTGGTAGGTGACTTAGTTTGTTGAAAATGGTTAAGTGTAGGAATTTTAAAGGAGATTTTTTTGTTTTGTATGTGGTTTGGTAGTTGACTTAGTTGCTTAAAAATGGTTAAGTGTAGGGACTTTAAGGCGATTTTCTTCTTTTGAATGTGGTTTGGTAGGTGACTTAGTTGGTTGAAAATGGTTAAGTGTTGGGACTTTAAAGGGGAATTTTAATTTTGAATGTGGTTTGGTAGTTGACTTAGTTGCTTAAAAAAGGTTAAGTGTAGGGACTTTAACGGGGATTTTTTTTGTTTTGAATGTGGTTTGGTAGGTGACTTAGTTGGTTGAAAATGGTTAAGTGTAGGGACTTCAAAGTGGATTTTTTTTATTTTGAATGTGGTTTTGTAGGTGACTTAGTTGGTTGAAAATGGTTAAGTGTAGGAACTTTAAAGGAGAATTTTTTGTTTTGTATGTTATTTGGTAGGTAACTTAGTTGATTGAAAATGGTTAAGTGTGGGGACTTTAAAGGAAAATTTTTATTTTAAATGTGCTTTGGTAGGTGACTTAGTTGCTTGAAAATGGTTAAGTGTAGGGACTTTAAAGGTGATTTTTTTGTTTTGAACATGGTTTCGTAGGTGAATTAGTTGCTTGAAAATGGTTAAGTGTAGGGACTTTCAGATGGATTTTTTTTTTTGAATGTGCTTTGGTAGGTGACTTAGTTGGTTGAAAATGATTAATTGCAGGTACTTTAAAGGAGAATATTTTTGTTTTGAATGTGGTTTGGTAGGTGACTTAATTGCTTGAAAATGGTTAAGTGTAGGGACTTTAAAATGGATTTTTTTGTTTTGAATATGCTTTGGTAGGTGACTTAGTTGGTTGCAAATGGTTATGGTGACTTGATTGAATTTTTGTGAATTGATCTAATTAGTTGAATCTTATTGATTGCGTAGATGGAACCTGATTATAGCTGAATATATCAATGGAACAATTATAATAGAATGGGTATTAGGGAGAAATTTGTTGAAGGTGTCAAAAGATTTGTTGAACATGCTAAGACTCTTGATGTTTGGACACGTTTTAGGGCTATTTGTTGTCCTTGTGTTAGATGTGATGGTATAAATCTTGTAATTGAAGAAGTTGTAAAGGAACATCTTTATAGAAAGGGGTTTCACGAGGACTTTTTAAGATTGCATAGTATTCATGATGATGTTGCACAAAATAACTTTGTTGTTGGAGAAAGTAGTAGGTCTGTGGGGCATAATAAATTTCAAGATACTAGGATGAGAGAAATGGTGCACGATCCTTTTGGGATACAACACGGGCACGACTTTAGGGAAAATGTCGAAGATGTTCCTAATAGTGAAGCGGGCAAATTCCGTGAACCATGTTGCTAGTCATTCTTTGTTTGATGAGTATTCACACTCTCATTTGTCTATTGTTTTTTGATTATTAAGTGTTAAATCTGACTGGAATATTGCTGAAGGAGGAATGGTCCCAATGATAGACCTAATTAAAGAGTTAGTTGACCCCGGCTTGGAGGTTCCTTATTCTTCCTATAAGGCAAAAAAATTGGTGTCAGAGTTAGGTCTCTCCTCGGTTAGAATTGATTGTTATGAAAATGGTTGCATGTTATACTTTAAGGAAGATGTTAACCTATAGTCATGTAAGTTTTGTCAGCACCCTCGATATAAGCGTGGTTCTAGTGGAAATCAAATTGCTATTAAGGCGATGTATTATTTACCTCTAATATCAAGGTTGAAGAGGTTGTATGCATCAAACAGCTTATCTCCTCATATGAGATGGCATAATGAAAATAGAAGGCCCACTGGTGTTATGTGTCATCCATCTGATGGAAAGGCTTGGAAGCATTTTGATGCAACTTTTTTAGATTTTGCAGCTGAGCCATGAAACATTCGTTTGGGATTATGTGCGGATGGGTTATCTCCTTTTTAGTTAGTGTTGCGCCATATTCATATTGGCCTGTATTTATCACTCCTTATAATCTTCCTCTTCAAATATTGATGACAAGTCCCTATATAATTTTGAATTGTGTTGTTTCTGGCCCGCGTAATCCAAAAAGCAGAATAGATGTCTACTTGCAACCTTTGATCGATGAACTTCAAATTTTATGGCATGAGGGGTTGAAACTTGGGACATCTCTCTTAAATAGGATTTCAATCTGCGTGTATATCTAATGTGGACTGTTAATGATTTTCCTGCTCATGGAATGTTGTCTAGGTGGATGATAGCCAGAAAGTTGGCTTGTCCATACTGCATGGAAAAAACAAAGTCTTTCACATTGAGACATGGTAGAAAAAATTTATGGTTTGACTGTCATCGTACTTTCTTGCCACCTGATCATAAATTTAGAAGACTTAAGAATGCATTCAGAAGGAATAGAAGGGAATATGATGTTCCACCCCCAAGGCTATCTTGTCATGACATCTGGGAGATAGTTCAAGATTTGCCTGAGGCTAGTGAAGAACCATTGTTCAGGCTTGATAAATATAGTGTTTCGCATAACTGGACTAAGCAGAGTATATTTTGGGAGTTATAATATTGGCCAGATAATTTACTTTGAAATAATATTGATGTCATGCATACTGAGAAGAACTACTTTGACAACCTGTTCAACATAGTTATGGATGTCACTGGCAAAACAAGGATAATCCTAAGGCCAGACTTGACTTACCAGAATATCGCAAACGCAGTGAATTACACTTACAGGAGGGGCCCAATGGCAATGTTCTTAAACCCAAGGCTAGTTTTACATTCAAGTTGGACCAAATGCGTCAAATATGTGAGTGGGTCCAAAGTTTAAAGACGCTCGATGGATATGCCTCAAATTTGGGAAAGAGAGATGATATGGCACTGGGAATATTGCATGGAATGAAAAGACATGATTGTTATGTTTTCATGGAACAATTACTTCCAATTGCTTTTATTGTTTTACCTGAAAACATGTGGAAACCAATAGCAGAGATCAGTTTATTCTATAAAGACTTATGTGCCACTACACTAAAAGAAGAAAATCTGGCGTGAATGGAAAGTAATATTGTTGTTATCACCAACAAGCTAGAGAATATTTTTCCTCCAGCATTCTTTAATGTGATGGAACATCTTCCTATTCACCTTGTGCATGAAGCTCGGCTAAGCGGTCCAGTTTAAACTAGGTGGATGTATCCATTCAAATGGTAAGCAATTGCAACATATTTAAATTAACACATATCTTTTTTAAATATAGTAAACATATAATCTTAAGATTGTGCAGGACAATTAAAAAATTGAAAAGGGGTCCCAAAAATAAACATAGGGTGGAAGGCTCTATAGTTGAGGCATATCTTGCAAGAGAAGTGTCTCAATTTTGTTCATACTACTTTCATGATGAAGTTGCTTGTTTAAGAAATCGACTGAATCATCATCAGGATGATGTGAACGAGCCTTATTTGCAACCGATATCAATTTTTAATCAATCTGGTTGTAAGACTAAAAAGACCATACCTTGCCGGTTCACTCCCACATAACGCAAAGCAGCAACTTTGTATGTCTTGCTGAATTTCCCAGAAGTTGAGCCCTTTTTGAAGTATGGAGATTAAAATTTTAACATATCCTATTTGTTTACTCATTCTCTTAAAGAAACTAATAGTGTTTCGTATGTTGGATCTTCAGTTCATTTAAGACTTAATTCCACGAAAATCAAGTGTACGCGTTCTTTGCAATATGGTTTACATATGAGGTTCGCAGGTGTATTAATATTTCTACAAATTTTAAACATTTACACATTCCTCAACCAATATATATAATCTATATATATATATATATATAATATTTTTAGGTACACCACTCACCAAATGCAGCCACATACGACCAACTCTTGCGAGATATTTCTTTGGGTCCAGTTGAAGCTCATGCAATGTCCCATTACACAGTAAATGGGTTCAAATTTTCCATCGAACAACACTCTAGAACAAGGAACACAAACAATAGTGGTGTTTGGGTTAAGGGTGATGATGATGTTAATTACTTTGGTATCATACACGAGATCTTAGAACTAGAGTATACTGGTTTCCCAATAAAAAAAATTGTCCTCTTTCGATGTAAGTGAATTGATCCAAGCACAAGAGGCATAAAAGTACATTAGGATCATAACATTATTAAAGTGAAGCACAATAGGTCATATCCTGTTTATGATCCATTTGTCCTAGCGCAAAATGCTAAACAAGTGTATTATGCTCCTTATCCATTGCACAATGACAAGTCTGATTGGTGATCTGTAATCAAAATAAAGCCTATGGGATGGGTGGAAGTTGAGAATGTGCTGGAGACTGCATATCAAAATGAACTGCAGATTGGTCACCAGCTAGTGGATGTTAACTTAGTGGATAATTTGAATCACCCAGAAAATATATTTGAAGAAGTTAATATTGCCCAAGAAGAGGCTGAGTGGGTAGGAGATGAGAAAACTTTTGAAGAGGGTGAATGTTTTAGTGGAGAGTCTTCAGAAGAGGAGGATTAGTTGTGTAGGTTGTATGTATTATGTATTGATGTCTTTATGCTTTATACTATATATTTACCTTTATGTTTCTCGTTTAAGATTGATATGTAATATACTGTTTAATATTGTTGTTTTCACTGTTCCATAATTTATATAGTAATAAAAATATTCTTGTCTACCTCGTTTTGTTGGAGCAATTTGAAATGTAAATTAGTAACTTGAAATTAGTTATTAGGAAGGTTTCCTTATATATTCATTTTGTAGGAACTAAGTACTTGTTAAATTTATATAATTTAGATGACAGGCAGAGGTGACAAAGGTAAGGAAATATTTGATCTTACAAAACCAAAAAAATAAAAGACAACATCCACCTTATAGACGACCGACAAGTATTCATCTATCTGAGGGTCGGTTTTCTGACGTGACAGCACGACCCTCATATTCTAGGTCGTCCCAACATTTGGTTCCCACTCCTACACATGTGGGGCCACATCATGAGTCTACACCGGCACAATCTACTTCTATCACCATACCACAGCCACCACAGTACTATCAGATAGCCGCTGGAATATCCAAACACGTGCCAACATTGATACCCTCCTGTAGCAGTCACGTAGCTACACACAGTAATTCTGCCGGATCTATTGGGTTGTCAGATCTTTAGCTTAGAGGTACTCCATCTGGTTCTTTGAATCTGCCCACACCAGTACATCCACCATCACTTGATCCGCAGCCAGGAGACAGAGATGGTTATGTGAGGCTTTATCTCAATCCATTCGCGACATGGTAAGATTTCTAAATATAATAACATTATTCATTTTTTCATTACTATAATATTATGCTCTATGAAATTACTATTTAATCTTGTGTTGTAGGTTTAGGCCGGATGCCAAAGTTGGACAAGCTTTGAGAAAATGCATTTATCGGAACTTCAACGGCTACTGGACCAGTTGGCGTCAGGTTTCAGAACTTGACAGGGAGAGAATATTTAAAGAATTTAAAGTAAGAATTTAAATTATCGACTACTTAACACTTTGTTAGAACAAATGATTCAATATTATATTTTTGTTTTTGTTGTAGAAATTTTACTGCTGGGGTGATGCGAATACATTTCTTATAAGGAGGAACTTTTTCTGAAGATGAAGAGTCAAGTTTAACGGTCTATTGGATTATGCCTGAACCAAGTTGGTAAACCTAACTGGATTAGTAAACCCTTATGGAAACTGTATCTTCGTCTTTGGAATAGCGAAGGATACCAATTGCTGAGGGAAAAGGGAAGGAAATCTCGGGCATCATCGAAGGGTGGCTCCCAACATACTGCGGGTACCAAAAGTACCTTTGTTGTGCAGGAAAAATTGGTATGTAACTTTTACCTTTTTAACTGTTTGTTTCTATTTAAATTTTTACTTATTTGAATGTTGATAATTTTTTAATATGCAGGAAAAAGAAAAGGGTAGGGAGATACCACACGATGAGCTATTCGAGGAGACTCATCTGAAGAAGAAAAAGAACCCTACTGATGAAGATTTTTTGGTTGAACCTCGTGCAAAAGCTGCCCATAAAAGAAACAAATATTCCATTTATGAATTTTTTTCTCAAATTTGATATTATTCAATTATAAGTACTTTAATATTTTTTGACTTTTAATTTTAACTTTACTTTAAATTAATATAGGACAAATATAGGAAGCTCCTTAGTGAGTATCGTAGTACTTAACCTCCTAAAACTCAGGGTGACCCACTACCCCAACATGTAGAGGAGGAGTTATGGGGAAATCGTTCAGTCCTGCATACTCTTGTTCTTTAGTTGATAGAGAAACCATTGAAAGACTAGAAAGTACGATTTCTAAACTCACTGAAAAGCTTTCCGAACAGAAAGAGAGGTCACAGAAAAGGGAGGACAAAACTTCATCACAAATTAGGATGCTGCAGGAGCAGTTCAGCTCTTTCTTTCAGACTACAAGGATTATTCCTCCATGTCCTGGTGATGCTGTTAGGGCTGCAAAAGGACTTGGCCCCCTAGATGATATCAACACAGATGAGGATATAGAAGACGAGGACGAGGACAAATTCGATGATGATGACTTTTATTTTTTTGACTTTTGTATGTGATGTACTTTGAATTTAGATCTTATGTTGTAGTTTGTACATTTTAGAAACTATTAATGTAGTTGTTACACTTTTGAAACTATTGTTGTACTTTGAGTTTACACATATTGTAGTTTGTACTCTTTTGAAACTATTGTTGTCTTGTACACTTTTGTAAGCATTTACAATTGCTAATTTAAAAAAAAAATTACAAAAAAATCGACCACTTGTGGTCGGTTTTTTAAAAATAAAATAAAAAAAACAACCACTTGTGGTCGATGTTTTTTTACAAATTATTTTTTTTATTTTAAAACATAATAATAAATTTTAAAAATAAATATATTTTTTTGAAAAACAGACCACAGGTGGTCGGTTTTTAGAAAACTACCAATAACTTACCGACCACATAGTTTGGTCGGTTTTTTTAGTAGTGTGTGCTTTAAAAAGAAGCCATACGAGAATCTTTATCATGATTGGGAGCTATTCAAAGCACTTCTTTGAGACTATCCACATCATCAATAGTCCAATGAGGTACTTGCTAGATTCAGGTGCAGGTGGTCAAGTTCCTGAGATGACATATGATGAGTTGTACACTTTATTGAACTACATATCTCAAGGAAATCCATAGTGGCATAGTGATTCTAGGAGTGCTATAAAGAAAGTTACAAGTTTGTTAAAGGTGGACCAATGCACTGCTTTATCAGCTCAGGTTGCAATATTGCAAAATATAATAAACATTCAGTCCAGCAGTAAGAAATTGGGAGCTACATAGCCTACCGCAGCAATCAATGCAATCCAATAAGTTGTAGGTTGGTGTGAAGTCTATGAAAATAGTGGCCATTCTGCGACCATGTATGCTTCAAATTCGTAATTAGTAATGTATGTAGGCAATTCTCAAAGGACAAATTATTGTAATTCCTACAACATGAAGTGGGAAACTCAGCCTTGGAACACTCAATAGTAGAAAATTCAGCAACCAAAGCACAAGGAAATCAGTCAATGAGCAACTTGGAAGAATTGATGAAACAGATTCTGGCTGGTCAAGCACAAATGGCTGCGGATATGAAAAGTAACCAGGAAGAAATAAAAAATCAGCAAGCTTTCACAAGAAGTTTAGAGTTACACTTAAGGTAGTTACAACAAACATTCAATATCAGGCCTCAAGGTGGGTTGCCTGAAGATACAGAAAATCTAAAACAAGTTATGGCAATCACTTTGAGGAGTGGTAAAGAGCTTCATGGAGAACCTCCCAAGGCAACAAAGGAGGTAGATGCAGATTTAACTCCCCCACAGGTAAATGACAAAGTTGCTGAAAAGTTGTGAAAGTCTGAGTACTCGAAAGAAAAAGATGTTGGAGAAGTGAAGAGGATAAATCTACTTTCTTTCCTTTAGAGGAAAATAAAAGCGAAGGAGGATTCTTGTTTTAAAAAATTCTTTGACATGTTCAAAGAGCTTCACATTAACTTACCTTTGTTAGATGTTTTACAGGGTATGCTCAAGTACGCTAAGCACTTGAGGGATGTGATGTCTAGTAACATTAAATTGCAGGATGTAGAAGATGTAGCACTCACTGAAGAGTACAGTTTTATGGTTACTCAAAAGATGCCAAAAAAGCTTAAGGACCCAGGGAAGTTTACTCTCCCTATTCAAATTGGCAACAGAGGGGTGGTGTAGGCTCTTAGTGATTTAGGGATGAGTATCAACTTGATGCCCCTATCTCAATTCAACACATTAGGCTTGGGGAAACCTAGACCGAGCTCTGTACTACTGCAGCTGACAAATGGGACCATAGCCCATCCGAAAGGAATTATAGAGGATGTCCTCATAAAGGTTGGTAAATTCATTATTCCTGCTGACTTTATTGTTCTTGATTTTAAGGCATAAAAATAGGTACCAATCATCTTGGGGCATCCATTTTTAGCAATGGAAGGAGCGTTAATTGATGTAAAAGAGGGTACAATCACTACGAGGTTGGAGGATGAAGAGGCGGTATTTAAAGTTTACAAGGCACTAAACACACTATCCCACTATAAGAACTTGTGCATGATTTTTGTAATTAAAGAGGATGAGTGTGGGGTGGTTAATCCATCAAGGGCCTCTTTGGACACCCTCATTGAGCAACCCAAGTCTCTAATACCGCAACCTAACATGATGGAAATTGAAGGGCCTGAAAAGGCCAAAGTTGAAAAATTAGATACCCTTGAGAGTTCACACCCAAAAGAGGTGAAAAGAACAAGAAGATGGAGACCAAGTGTGAGGAAGAGAAGAAAAGAGAACGACTAAGTAGTAGTTGGGTCGTCCCACGACACTAAATTAGGAGCTTCTTGGGAGGCAACCCAAGTTAAGTAGGTATGTTTTTTTTAGCTTTTAGGTTTTATTTCACATAGTTTTTGTTTTTGACTGAGTCACAAGTTAATGGAAAGTCTGAGTACCAGAAACCTGAGCTAAGAAGCATGGAAAATACTGAGTGTAGGGTCCCACGGACCTTCTTTATGTATAAAGATGCTACTAGCTAGGAATAGAGGCCCCAGGACATATTTCTATCTCTTACTTTTAAATTCACTTTGGAGACAAATAGATTTTTAAGTGTGGGGTGGGGAAATTCCCAATTTCTGGCTTAATTTAAATTTTTTGTGTAAGATATTTGAGTAGGTGCTATTTTTAATTGCATGGTGCAAGTGGTTTGATTGTATAAGCATGTTGATTGATGCAAATTACTACTTTTGAGACTCTTACACTCATGTTTGTGACTCTTGTACTTGTTGGCTTAAATTTGAATTCATGCTAGTGTTTGGTTGGGAATCTATGATTATCCTATTTAGTTGAGCATGTGCCATGTGCGTGTAAGTTTTTTGTATATTTCACGTTGCATGTGATATCTAGAACTTGCCCAGTGTGTATGCAAATTGAAATAAAGAGTCTGGGTTTAGGAGATAATATAGGCATTTTGTTGATAGCCTTGTTTTATACCTTTTTTTACCCTACCATTTATGCTTAATCTTAGTTAACCTTATTGATCCTTTAGATTTTTCTTTGGCAGCCTCATGTGTAGCCTAATACCCTTATTTGATATACCATAATTTGATCTAAAGCTCCTAGGCGCTTTAATGAAAAATCAACTGAGTTAGGAATAAGAAATTGAAGAATAAAAAAGTGACATTAAAGCCCCTAAAGTGATAGTCATTGGCGTTAAAAATAAAATGTTATGTGTTGCGGTGAGAAGTTGAGTAATTAAAAGGAATTTTTTTTTTGTTCAAAGTGAATGAGTTGTGCAGAGAATACTCCCACTATAATGTATATAAATGATCTTAAAAAGATGGGGTGCAAACAAAAAAAAAAAAGAAAAACAAAAGAATGGGGTAGACGAAAATGGTGTAATTTCATTGTTGGAGATTGGATTTAATTATAAGAAGTGATGTATTAAAGCACTTATGGAAGATAGTCACTATTCTTGTCCAAAATAGTTCCTACCCATCCCTTAGCCTACATTACAACCCAGAAAAGACCTCATTGATCCTAAGTTCATCATTATGATATTAGTAGAGAACTACACTAAGGGCAAGACTATGGTTCATTGTGTGCAACTTGTGAATTCCTTATGAGAGTGAGCGTAAATTGGTTCTTATACCCATGGTGTTATAATCTGTATTTATATGAGTGATTATGGGTAACTCTTTTATTCTGAGGGGAATATGTTTGATGAATATGGGTGATATGTTTGATGTTTTTATTGAACAATAATCATGACTTTTCCAACTAGGTGAGTCAATTTTTGAGGCTAGGATGTTTTGGAGTAGTGTTCATGAGCTTTCAATTGTGTATATAACATGCTTAGTGAGGAAACTTGCAGTCATATAGTTATTGTAGTATTAGATTAAGTGTCTTTCATATAGTATAAGTGTAGAGTCTCCTTAGTTGATAATGCTTATATTTAAGAGTTATTCGACGATGAATAAGGCTTTAAGTATGGGGTGGTGATATTTGGTGTATTTATGCATTCTAATGTGACTATTCTAGCTTATTTAGTCATGTTTTAAGATAAATTCGTGTTATTTATGTGTGATAATGATATAAACAAGAATCTAAATACCCAATTGTGTGATTACAATGTTCAAAGTGAATTCCTATCAAGTTTGTACTTAATTTAGTCATTTAGAGTTCAATCGAGGAAACTAGCGTTACTAGCTTGAGCTAGGTGCTTATCGAGTCTATCTTGTTCGATTCTATTGTGTTAAATGAGTTCCTAATGGTTTAAACGAGTAATTATATGTGGTAAAAATTATTGGGAATGTACAAAGTTCAATTGGATCAAGATTAGAGTCAAAACAATAAGTTAAAATTCAACATGAGCAAGCCAATTCTTAGCCTGTGTTTTTTATTCATCGTTATGGATCTTGTGTTGTTATGATCTCTAATGCGTGGTGTGTAATTATGTAGGAAAAATTATGAGCTTAATATTTTGATATATGGATGATTTAAAGGCTGGAAATCCATGGGAAACACAATGCAAAGACTTGGATAAAAGGATGGGCAAGGAACACCTAGAAAATATTTTGGAGACAACTTCTAGAGAGCACTCGCGTTAAGCTCGCGTCGCAACCAGAAGATATCCTTTCTAGAGCTCATGTCACGACCTCCACATCTACTTTCCATAGCTTGTGGTGTGAGCTTCACTCCCCCTTTGTAGCAAGTGCGTCGCGAGGTCCAATTCACATACAACCAAAAGTGCAAGTTAAATCCCACAAGGGTTTGGCTTACCCTTGTGCTATAAATACATCATTGTACATATTTTTAATTATCTTTGGATGTATTAAAACATCAAGAAGATTCTACTACATATTGTTTTTATGCTTTGCATTATTTCTTTAGCTTTCTTTTAGATTATATCATGTATTCAACCTTTTGGATCGTGATTATGACTATGAGTTGCTAGAAACTCCCTTTCCAGGGTTAAAGCCAAGAACATGAGTACTATTTTTTTGAATTAAGTTCTTTTAATTTCCTTATCATTATTGGTCTTGTGTTCATCTTTGATTTAACTATTTGATGGATTCATCACCCAAAAAATATATCAATTGTCTACCTTTTGATCTCGGGAGAGGGAATAAGGAGATAGAGCAAAGAGATGAAGAAAGTATGGTTTGTATTCTTTTATGAAATAAGGAATTCAAATAAGCATCTAGGATAGGGATGCACTTAGATGTCTTACTTGATTCACACGTAGGAAGATAGCTTAAAGAACTTAATTGGATTATTACATCCCCAATCAACGATGTCGTTGTAATGTCCAAATTAGGTAAACGATTAGAGGTCGAGATACCATGATCATGCAATTAACCCTACGAATCAACAACCAGTATATGAAAGTTAACAAATGAAGTTCAATAACATAGTATGATTGTTCAAAGTCCTTTAACCTTAGGCTTTACTCCATTGATTGTTTCAAGTACTTTACTTTTTGGCATTGACACTTTACTTTTAGTTACAAATTCCAAACTCTCTTTTGGTTACTCTTGCATCAATTAAATCAAAACTGTGAACTAAAATTGAATAGTTGTTGAACCAAGTCCCTATGAGATCGATACTTGGCTTTCTTCATGGCCACTCTACTACTTGATAGACCACGTACCCTTTTGTGTGCACTTGAGTACTACCAGGGTTAGCATGGTCGGGATCAGTATTGGTGTTGGCCTTGGCATTGGAATAAGTTAGTGGGCTGACACCACATCACAAGATTTCTCTCTATTCCATCATATTACATTTTGGGATTAATTATATTAAATTTTGTCTAACTTATTTGTTTATGGCCTGTTTTATGGCCTATGGTTTGGTTTTGTGTGGTTAGGCAGTTGGTGTGATACGGTTGGACTCAATTAGGTCGATCATGGTTGTGATCCTATCCCAGATTCTTCATGAGAACATTTACACTATCTTGTTATATGTTTGAAATTCATCCCATCAAAGGCTAGATAAAGGTGGATGGGTTGGGTAATATAAGGCGGTCCCCGATTTTGGTTGGACTTGGGACACCCATTATGACAAAGCCTGGGGTTGAGTCATGTCAAGATTATATCAAAGCCTAAGTTCATGGTCACTTGGGAGTCCATAAATCTATGTCGAGTAGAGTCTCTTTTAGGGGTGTGAAATGCGCCACACTCATAAGAGAGAAGCTACAAGGCATTTAGGAATATTTTACTTTCTGGGTGTTCTATCTTCAAGCTTGAGTTCTCAATCCTAGAATTTTCTCAATCCTTGTTTATTCCTTTTTCAGATTATGCCTCCTAGACTTGGAACATATGGAAATTCTTTCATCCCATCTGGGGATAATACTGAAGGGGTACATCCTACGTCTGGAGTACATCTAGGATCTCAAGGTCCTATTTCTTATGGTTCTGGAGTTTTTCCTATTTTGGATAGTTCTCCTCAGGTCCCTCAGGGAAACATGAACAACGTGGAATTTTGTTAGTCTATTCCTATTATTTCCCTGCTAGTTGCTGGTTAGGCTAAGCGAGGTATAAGTGGTGGTTTGTCTGCTGAGGCCACAAGGGTTGGTCAATTTATGAAAATGGGTCCTCTAAATTTTACTGGAGTGAAGATGCAGGAGGATCTATAAGGCTACTTAGATGAGATAGAAAAGATCTTTTAGGCGATGAAGGCTACAAATATAGAGGGGGGAACTTTATAGCTTATCAGCTCAAAGATACAGCTTATTAGTGAAATGAGAAGTGGGACAGTGATAGAGGTGATATGGAAAAGGAAGGTTTGTGGGAGGATTTTTCAAATTCCTTCTTGGATCAATTCTTTCCTTAAGCGTTGAGGGAAGATAAGATGAGGGAGTTTGTGAACCTCAGGTAGGGAAGGATGTCAGTAAAGGAATATTCTTTGAAGTTCCATCAGCTATCAAGGTATGCTTCTGACTTAGTGGCTGATATGAGGTGGAGAATGAGGAAGTTTACTTTTAGGTTGAATTGAGATTTAATTCTAGAGAGCAAGACTACTTTGCTGATTAAGGATATGGACATTTCTTGGTTGACTGTTCATATGCTGCAAATTGAGGATAAGAAGAGGAGACAGACAGATTTTGGGGATAAGTAGGGAAAGAGGAGTAGGTTTTCTGATCATAAAGATGCTCAATCTTAGGGTGGTAGAGATATTGGCAAGTGGCAGAAAAAAAGTGAGGGAGTTCAGGATCCTTTTCTTCTAGTGCTCCTTTTCAGTCGAGAGACAGGCGTCATCAAGGTGATGATAATTCTTGGGTACAGGTTGCCCAATCTCAGGCAACCAGAGGTTAGTTAATTTCTTTATGTCCTTCTTGTCGATTTTATAGTCATCCTAATCGAGGTTATTATGAGGAAGGAAGGGACAAATACTTCAAGTGTGTCCAGATAGGCTATCGACTCAAGTATTATCTGACTAACAAAGTTGCTATAGGGCCGAATAAGATTCTTGTGGCTTCATCTTCTGCTCCTGCACATGGTGATAGGGCATCTACTTCTATTACTGCTCCTGGTTCTTGTGTTGATCAAAATAAGGTGTATGCTTTGGCATCTTGATAGGAATCCGAGGCATCACTTGATGTCGTTACTGGTACGTTACATTTTTTATCTCATGATGTATACTGTTTGCTTGATCTGGGGTCCACTCATTCTTATATGACTCCATATGTGGATGTTTCTTTTGGTCTTGATCCAAAAGTTATTTTGGATTCTTTTTATGTTTCTACCTCAGTAGGTGACTCGATTATTGCTAAGGGAGACTATAGGGGATGTGTGGTATTTTTTGGTAACAAGCAAACCTTGGCAGATCTATTTGAGTTGGATATGGTAGATTTTGATGTAATTCTAGGTATGAATTGGTTGCATTCTTTTTATGTATCTTTGGATTGTCGGACCCGTAATGTTATCTTTAAGTTCCCTGGTGAACCGGTTATAGAATAAAAAGGTAGTTCCTTAGCTCCCAGGGGAGGTTTATTTCTTATCTTAGAGATCGGAGGTTAATCTCCAAGGGTTGTCTTTATCACTTGGTTGGGATAATGATGCTAACTCAGAAGGCCCTTCTTTGTCTTCAGTACTTGTGGTTAATAAGTTTCCAGTGGTCTTTTAAGATGATATTTTTGGTGCTCCTCCGGATAGGGAAATAGGGTTTGGTATTGATTTACTTCTAGACACTCACCCAATTTGTATTCCTCCATATAGAATGGCTCCGGCTGAGTTCAGTAAACTCAGGGATAAACTTAAGGATCTTCTGGACAAGGGGTTTATTCGTACTAGTATTTCTCCATAAGGTGTACCGGTGTTGTTTGTGCACAAGAAAGATGGTTCCCTTGGAATATGCATTGACTACAAGCAGTTGAGAAAGGTGACGATCAAGAAGAAGTATCCTCTTGCCCGAATAGATGACTTGTTTGACCAGTTGCAAGGTGTCAATTTTTTCTCTAAGATAGATACTTGGTCTGGGTACCATCAGCCTAGGATTATGGAGGTAGATATCCCTAAGATGGCTTTTCATACTCTGTATGGGAATTTTGAGTTCTTAGTGATGTTATTTGGGTTGACTAATGCTCCAAAAACCTTTATGGATTTGATGAACAGACTATTCAAACAGTATTTGGATTTTTTCATAATTATATTTATTGATGACATTTTAATTTATTTGAAAAGTGGGGTGGATCATGCTAATCACCTCTGTATGGTGTTGCAGACCTTAAAGGAACAACAATTGTATGTCAAGTTCTCTAAGTATGAGATTTTGTTAAATGCTGTGACTTTCTTGGGTAATATAATTTCTAGTGAAGGGATCATGGTGGATCCACAAAAGGTAGTTATAGTGAAGAGGTGGCCTAAGCCTATAACTCCATCCAATTTTTGAAGCTTCTTGGGTTTAGCTTGGTATTATAGGCAGTTTATCAAAAGATTTTCTTCGATAGCTTCTCCTTTGACTAAGTTAACTCATAAGAAGGTAAAGTTTTCTTGGTCGGATGCTTGTGAAGGGAGTTTTGAGAAGTTGAAGAATAAGTTAACTTCGGCTCTAATCTCGACTACCACCCAGGTAAGGCTACTGTGGTTGCTGATACTCTTAGCAGGTTATCCATGGGTAGTCTGGCTCATGTGGAGAAAGAAAAATGGGAATTAATAAAGGATATTCACCTCTTATCTAATCTTGGCGTTTATCTCTTGGACTTAAAAGATGGTAGCGTGACAGTGCAAGAAGTAGTTCAATCGTCTCTTGGTGTAGAGATTAAGGAGAAAAAAGCATTGGATCATGTCTTGATGAAAATCATGAATGATGTTGGTGGGAAAAAGGTAGAGGTGTTTGATAAAAGTGGTGATGGTACTTTATAATACCAAGGGTGATTGTGTGTTCCTGATGTTGATGGGTTGTGACAAAGGGTTTTGGTTGAGGCACATAAGTCATGCTATGTTGTTCATCCTGGCTCAAGAAAGATGTATCATAATCTTAAGGAGGTCTATTGGTAGAATGGTTTAAGCGAGATATAGCTGATTTCATGGCCAAATAAATAGTGTTTCAATATGTCAAGGTTGAGCACATGAGGCCTGGTGGGTTGTATCAAGAAGTAGAGTTGCCTGAATGGATATGGGAGATAATCAATATAGATTTCATTAACAGTCTTCCTCGGTGTCGAAACCAATATGATTCAATTTGGGCCATCGTGGATAAGATGACTAAGTCTGCGCACTTCTTGCCGGTGTGGACTACCTTCTCGATGGAGGATTATACGAAGTGGTATATTCAGGAGATTGCAAAGCTGCATGGGGTACCTATCTTGATTATTTATGATTGTTGTACGCATTTTATGTCTCATTTCTAGTGGTCTTTCCAGAAAGGGTTGGGGATTAAGGTTAGTCTGAGTATTATTTTTTATTTAAAGTTAGATGGAAAAGCGAAAAGAACTATTCAAACATTAGAGGATATGCTCCAGGCCTGTGTGATTGATTATGGTGGCAATTGGGTTGAGCATCTATCTTTGGTAGAGTTTGCTTATAACAATAGCTACCATTCTAGTATTGGTATGGCTCTTTTTGAGGAATTGTATGGTGGGAGGTGTAGATCTCATATTGGTTGGTTTGATCTTGGGGAGACAAATATGTTTGGCTCGTATTTGGTTTATCAAGCGATAGAGAAGGTCAAGGTAATTTGGGATAGGCTTAAAGCTACCCAATGTCGCCAAAAGTCTTATAAAGATGTTAGGCATAGAGACTTGGATTTTGAGGTCGGGGATAAGGTGTTCCTCAAAGTGTAAAAAGAGTTGTGCGGTTTGGCAAGAAGGGAAAACTCAGTCCTCGGTTTGTTGGTCCTTATGTGATTTTGCGTAGAGTTGGCAATGTTGTTTATAAGTTGGAGTTGCCATCTAACTTGAGTTTGGTTCATCCAGTCTTTCATGTTTCTATATTGTGAAAGTGCATTGGTGATCCTTCTTCAGTTGTTCCTTTGGAAGGATTGGGTATTTCGGATACTCTGTCTTATGAAGAGGTCCTAGTTGAGATATTAGATAGGTAAGTTTGTCAGTTGCGGATAATGATATGGCTTTGACTAAGGTTTTATGGAAGAACCATCAGGTGAAAGAAGATACTTAGGAAGCGAAAGAGGACATGAAGTCCAAATATCCATATTTATTTTCCGCTCCTGGGATTTGTGTGGAAGTTATGTGTCTTAAACAAATCTTTATTTTCTGAGTATGTTAAAGGAAAGATTAACATCTTTTCCCCAGTATTTTCAAACTTTGTTTAAAGGATGTTTGATAATGCAAATGACTCTATGTGTGGTTACCCCTAACTTGTTCGTCATTCGGGAATGAATGTTCCTCGTGGGGGAGACTAAAACATCCTAAGTATTCTCTTAGAAAATTTCCTGGAATTTTGTTCTCTGGACCCAATACATCTCATGGGTATGAGTTGTATATTGGGGTATGAGTGGTACGATCCTATTCACTGGTGGTATGGTTTTAGTCACTGAAATGGGTACGACTTAGGGGTATAAGTCGTAAGGGCTTGTTATAAGTCACATCAGGGACTCGTATGGTGGGCGTTATTTTATCCTCCTGGTATTTCATTTTGCCAGGGATATGGGTTATGGGTACGGATCGTATGCTGTGGTTATGGCTTGGTTGGATGAGTCGTATATTGGATAGTGTCTGATCCAAGGTTGAGGCTTAGATACGAGTGGTGGGTACCAATCATATTGGAAGGGTATGAATCGTATGGGTCAATCATATCCCTATGAAGGTTTGTTAAGGGACTTAAATGGGGGTATTCTGGATATTTCCCTACATACCGTAATTAGGACCTACGACTTCTAATATATTCTATTCATTAACACTTAGAAACTATTTTAAAAACACTCCATAATTTTCTCAAGAGCTATTGGGGCAAGCAGGCTAGGGTTTTATCTTAAGGATTGCTTTGGGGTTTGTCTTGGTGATATCTTTCCATCAATTCTTCGGTATAAGGCATAATTCTCTTCCCTCATTGTAATTTCAACTAAAGACATGGTTTATATGATTGATTTCATGAATTTACTATTTCATGATTATGTCTTTTAACTATTATTTAGGGTTTTGATATTAATTGCTTGGTTATGGTTTGCCATGGTTTTAAATATGCTTTTATATGCATTAATGGTGGTTTTGGACAGTTGAATTGCATTGTAATGGTTTAATGGTCTTTGGAATTAGTTTTGATTATATTATGCCCCCAAGGTGTTTGATAAAATGCTTATAAAGATATGTTAATTGTATTGACTTCTTTTAATGGAACTCTTGCATGTTTTAAACTTGGTAAAGGAACTTTGCATGGTTTAAATGATTTGAAAAGGCTAAAGTCTAAATGGTTATGCTTTTGGAGAACATGGAAGTCTCCCAAGTTGTTTAATGTGGTATATGGAAGGGCACTTGAAAGTCCCCTTAACATAAATGGTTTGGCTATGAATATTACTTGCAAGTAAAGGGTGGTATCACAATACCATTAATATTGGCCTTGGTTAATAAAATGGTAAATGGATTTGGTTGGTAATTTGGAAATGATTTTAATTAGAAATTAATGGCGGGGTATGTAGCAAAGCCATAGAAGGTGGCGGTCCTGGGGGGACCAAAACTGGAAACTCGTATTTGTCGATATGCAGATTGGTCGTGCGCATTGGCGGATGTACTAGTCATCCTATGGGATACTTCCCTGGTCGTGCGACTACACGCATTAGATCTGTTTCAGCAGGGCGAGCTGAACCCATATCGCCCGTGATGGTTTAGGACGGTTAAATACACAACCTAGGCAAAAGTTTTCAATGCATTCTAAACCCGATTCCCTTTCCCGACACTTATATATGTATGGCTGTATGCATTATGGATGGTTTTACTTGGTTTTATAAATGGAATTATTTTATCCTTATCCTAAGATTCATGCTAGCAGTCGGTCACTAACCCTATCTACTGGCGGTCATATACCTACGTTATGCCGGAATTGGTCATTTTACTCCTCCTATTTAGCACGCGAATTCGGTATTAGCATTTGGACTGAAGTGGTGAGCTTCCATCCTTTCAAAAGATATCATTTCATGTTATAAATTTCTTTAGACACTTTTATTTCATTTTGGATATTGGTTTTGGCCATAATTGGAGGCATATCCTAATTGGATTTGCTGACCATTTTGGATAGAGGCTTTGTGGAACTTCTAGGGGTTGGTATGGGTGGGATCGATATTGGTGTCGGCTTTGGCATTGGAATAGGATGGTGGGCTAACACCACATCACAGGATTTCTCACTGTTCCGTTATATTACATTTTGGGATTAATTATATTAAATTTTGTCTAACTTATTTTGTTATGTCCTGGTTTATAGCCTATGGTTTGGTTTGGTGTGGTTGGGCACTTGGTGTGATATGATTGGAATCGATTGGGTCGATCACAGTTGTGACCCTATCCCAGAGTCTTGATGAGAACAATTACACTATCTTGTTATATGTTTGAAATTCAGCCTCTCAAAGGCTGGATAAAGATAGATGGGTTGGGTAATAAGGGGCGGTCCCTGGTCCTGGTTGGATTGGGATGCCCATTATGAAAAGGCCTAGAGTTGGGTCGGGTCACGCAACCTTCTGATTCAGACCTGATAGGTTCGCTTAATTTCCTTAAGACAACTCTCTTGATTCTCATGGCCTTTGACTAATTTCGACAATATTGCCTACATTCTTGACTTGGTATCCAGCTACCTAGTGGGATGTATATGTCACGTTTATCTTTGTAGTCATCCTTGAGTCTCCAATCATTATCTCGGTCTATGCTCCTATCTCGGTATCTAATATTGTAATAGTTTCGACCTTGATTCCCTTACCCTTGGGCTCGAAAATCCGCCAACTGATGGTCAAGATACTTCGCTTCCTCTTCAGACTTAGTCTTGTAAGTTCTACAAGTATAATACTGCACCCCTAATTCATTCACTTTCTCAACACTAATTGCTGTTAATTGTTTTGTAAGAAGCCCAATGTCCGTCCGAAGCTGGGAAACCTCTTGAGCTACCAAATCATGACCAACTCCATAAACATTAGCTGCTCCAATAGCATATGTACTTGCACCTCGCTCAACATCTCTAGTATGCCAACCTTTATTAGTCACCGAAATATTATCTAGCATATCTTGTGCGTCATCCCATTAAAAATGCATAAATTCACCTCTCAAAGTTGTATATGTCATTTCTCTAGAATTGACATTCAGGGATCTATAGACGATTTCCAACAAATTAAACCCTGCAATTCTATGATTAGGTACCACGCTCGGCTTCTTTTTGAACCTAAACCAAGCCTCATACATGGATTCTGCAGGTAGCTGTCTATAATTATAAATTTCATCTTTCAACTGTAGCATCCTTAGAGGAGGGAAGAACTTGTTCAAATATTGTCCAAGCAACTCATGCCAAGTAGTGATTAAACCTCTCGGAAGCTCCCCTAATAATTGTTATGCTTCACCAGCCAACAAAAATAGGAACAACCTCAACCTCAAAGATTCCTGGTTCACCCTTGGAAGAGTGTATGGCACACAGATCCTAGTAAATTAGCAAGATGCATGTTCGTATCATCTGTTGTTGATCCCGAAACACACCCTTCACGTTTAGTAATTGGATCGTTGCACTAGTAATGTCAAATTTAACATTGGGGGTAAAGCAAAAAGAATGATGGCTCCACTCTCAGTAGGCTCAATATATCCCATGTTCTCGTCTTCATCATATGGTTGTAGATGATGACATGCAAGGATCATTAGAGCTCTGCCTCATTTAACTCTATCTCGATGCTCAACCGCCTATCTTGGCCTGGATAGTTCTGCCTGCTGAGCTAACCTAGCCTCTTCAGCTAATCGAGCCTCCTTGATTGCTTCCTCTAATAAGTGCTCCATCTGTCTATCAGCAACATTATATGGATCAGCTGGAACATAAGAAGGTACTGCATTGGGATCATCCCGAACCTCTTCAGGTGGAATATCTCATACTCTTTCTGTCATCCTTCTTGGTGTTTGAAGGATTCTTTCAGGCTCAGGATCTAATGGGATTAAGGGATTTCCTCGACTCTTAGTATTTGACATACACCGATGTCTACCAAATCAAGACCAGAAAATAAAACCTGCAAACTTAACCAACTTTAATCAATAATTCACACCATCTTACCCGGCAACAACGCCAAAATTTAATATTGCCAAAAAACTAACCTTCAAAGAAGTATGATGCAATCAATGTCAAATATAGTAACCCCATATAGGTTGGGGTAGAACCCATAGGGAAAACGTTGAACAATATCTCAAACTTGAAAAAATCCACGAGCAATGCAGAAAAGTAAATGAGGGAATTTAAAATTAAAAGTAAATAGTAATAGATCTTGAATGCTTGGGTTTGTAAATCGAAGAAAAATACTAGGACTATGTTCTCCCTGGCTTCAAAACTACATAAGATTCTCGTACTCAGTCCACCTAAACTTCCTACTCTGCATGCAAATTTGACGAGCTATGTACTATCAACCATCTTGTGAACGTATTGATAGATTTCTCCCTTTAACTAATCCACTTAAATCTCCTACTCTGCATGTAAAGTTGACAGGCTATGTACTATCAACCATCTTTTGAACGTATTGATAGATTTCTCCCTTTACCTTTTGAGTCTCAGGTTGTTGACTTGTTGTCCCTTGCCTTTAACCTCGTACAACTCTCACCTTTTGAGTCTTGAGTTTATTAGACGAGGGTTGGTAGCCTTGAATCAATATTGTAATCTCCTTTTAACAATATTGATCTCCCTTGTGAGGATGATCTTGAATACAGGAAATACCCAAGCCTCTGCAGCATCTTGGGTTCAATAAATATGAAGAAGACTGCAATACATGCACCCATAGTAAAATAGATAAATCTCCTACTTCGCTCATGTAGCTAATATGCCAGGGTTCCTACAACCCTAGTCAAGGAAATTAGCCACTCATGTTCATGCAACAATCCATGATAGTCAATAGAGAATACCTGTAGTTAAATCCACAATATTGAAAGATAAAAAATTCAAAGTCTTCAATTGAATAATAACCAAAAAATCTCAATAACAAAATCTCAACGATCAAAGAATGATAAAAGTATCAAAAGTCATGTAAAAGTGTGTGACCTAATAAAGGAATAAACTAAGGTATTTATAGTGTCTTTAAATAATAAAGAAGTCCTAATAAAAATAGAATAGAAAAATTAAGTCGGCACTCGTTAAGACTCACGTGGTCTACTCGTAAGGTCTCCTTACGAGTAGTACATTGCCAATTGTATACAATCTAATGGATGATCATTAGGAGTTCCAACTTCTGTTATCCTTACGAATATCACCATGAGTCATAGTAAGTCCTTATGACACGTGGTTTTCACTTGTCATCACTTGAGCCTTAGACTTTCAGGGCTTTGAACACTAGTCTCTTTATGACTTCCCATAATAAGTTGTAGTGTAATACCCCGGGAAATTTTTCATTGAAATTTTGTGCATAAATGTGTTGGGTTCTATCTTCTAGAATGAATTATAAATTTTTCATGTGGAATGTATTATATTATTACCTACCATTGCGTAGAGAATCAAATAAGCTTTTCAACGATATGTGGATCATCCAAAACGGACACCCGAACGACGAGTTATGAACATTTCGATCGAACCGTGAATAGTAGTGAACAGTAAAACGTGCAGGAAAAAGTACTGAGGCCTGGCGTATTTTTGCACCAACTTTAAATGATCATAATTCCTTGTACATAATGATATGGGTGATATACTATATATCAATGGAAAGCTCTGCGATTTCTCTTTCCAATGAAATTGGTTTCATCAAATTTGACTATCGAAGCAAAAAGTTATGGTCGATCTACTTCAGCCTATCAAAAAAGAATTTTTGAGTCAACTTCAAATGATCATAACTCC